>NC_086446.1:754717431-754939931 GCF_028390025.1 Pseudophryne corroboree | reverse complement strand
AGAGAAAGAAAGAGAGTAAGAAAGAAAGAAAGAAAGAAGAAAGAGAAAGAAAGAAAGAAAGAAGAAAGAGAAAGAGAGAAAGAAAGAGAGAAAGAAAGAAAGAAAGAAAGAAAGAGAGAAAGAAAGAGAGAAAGAAAGAAAGAGAGAAAGAAAGAAAGAAAGAAAGAGAGAAAGAAAGAAAGAAAGAAAGAAAGAAAGAAAGAAGAAAGAAAGAGAAAGAAAGAAGAAAGAAAGAAAGAGAAAGAAAGAAAGAAAGAGAAAGAAAGAAAGAAAGAGAGAAAGAAAGAAAGAAAGAAAGAGAGAAACAAAGAAAGAAAGAAAAAGAAAAAAGAAAGAGAAAGAAAAAGAAAAAAAAAGAGAGAGAAAGAAAAAGAAAAAAAAAAGAGAGAGAAAGAAAAAGAAAGAGAAAGAAAGAAAGAGAGAAAGAAAGAAAAAGAAAGAGAAAGAAAAAGAAAGAGAAAGAAAAAGAAAGAGAAAGAAAGAGAAAGAGAGGGGCATATATACATTCATGTCATAATTTTATATGGTATTTTTAATAGGTTAGTAAAATGCACAAATATCCTTTCAGTTGGAGACAGATTCTACGGCTGAACATTATAATGAAGCTGTCAATATTTCGCCTGTCTGGCTGAACAAAGATTCTGTATGGTACATAAACCATATTTATCTCCGGAGTGAGCAGCATATTACATTGGCTTTAATATGCAGGGAATCAAGTAATCAGTAATAAATTCCAGATATGTAATCTTATCTGGGCTCCGTGCCACCCCGTACTTAGCAAGTGCACGAGCGAGATTGCTTGTGTGTCCAATCTCAAAGACTAATTACGTTTGACGCATTGCCTTGTTCCATTGGCTCGCTCCACCTCATTAGTTCCCAGATCTTGGATTTAATTTTTGCGCTTTCATAAGCAAATATATTTTTAGCTCCTGTCAAATAGAAAAAACGTCTACCGTTTTTTCTTTTCGACAATAGCAGTCTACCATTACAGGAGCAAATGCATAAGGAAACCAGAAAATTATGAACTTGGTTTAGTCACTCTCACTACCATATCGGTTACATTGTTCAATCACTGGGAAAACCCCACTATCATTGCATCTCACCGTATTCCTCTTCCATCAGACGCTTCTTAAAGGGACTCTGACACTAATTCTCTGATAACTTTAATTTCATAGAGATCACATGCAATCTTCCCCAACTCTGGACCTCCTGACCACTTACATAACAGTTCAGGTTTTAAGGATATCCATAGGTAAGCACATGTGATTAACTGTAATTAAAGTAGTTTTAATTTAAGCCTCTGGTATAAAGTAAATACTGAGGTGGGAGAAGTATCATCGCCACCTGTCATTGTCAGCACTTTCCAAAAAATGCAAATCCATTATACTGTAAGAGAAATTTAGCAGTTGAGCCGCAAACCATTTTACCAGTTACTAATTAAGTGAGGCATAGGGGGGTATTCAATAAGTGTCGGAAACTGCCGTCTTGTCGGAAAGATGGCAGCCTACTTCAGAAATAGGTCGGAAGGGGTTGTTGGAAAACACGTGGATCAGCGGAATAGCCGCGGATCCACGTGCTTTTGTCGGAAGCAACGCCAAATCAGACAGGATTTGGCCCCATTTCAGACAACCTCAATCCGAATTGAAAAAAGTTGGAGTGAGGTGAGGAGACGGGGAGCAGTGCGGCGGCTACAGCGAGCAGGGCGGTGGCTATGGGGAGTGGGGATGAGAGGTACCTTGACGGCCATCCCCCGGCCAGGCACCTCTCTCCCTGCAGCGCGGCACTGCGAGTGATGTGCTGCTCCAGCAGCTCCCTGTGTTCTTACACACGGGAAGCTGCTGACAGCCACACGGACACCAGCCAAATCCGACCACTCTTTCAATAGGGGTTGTCAGATCCATTCCGACAAATGCATGTCGGAATGGATCCGACTCTCATCTCCTATATAATAGCCCAGATCTGTGACTCTAACGCTGGGCAGAGTCACAGGGCTGGGCTGAGTCACAGATGTGGGCTAATCTATGCAGATCAGTGACGCCTGGCAATGAGGAGCAGCTGGCACGGGCATGGCACAGGCAGGGGTGTGTGAGGGGGTATGCCATACAAACAGACAGGGGCACCAGCTTACGGTGTGCTTGACCCCCCGCATAAGCACGCTCAGCAGGGGTTTGCTGGGCGCAGGACAGCTTCACTCTGCCACAGCATCTACAGACACCCTTCCCCATCCGCGGTCATCCAACGCAACCGCCCCTACCCCACCCGGAGCGCCTCAGGACCCCCACCCCTCCACCACACGCGGTACTATCGAACCCCCTACAGCACCCGCTGCCGCCACCCCTCTCCCACCCGCAGCACTTCCCGACCCCATCCCCCACACCTCCCCAAAATGCAGCACCTCAGAACTTCCTACACCACCCACCGCCCCCACTCCCCCGTCCATCCCCCACCCACACCACCTCCTAACCCCCTCCGTCATCCCTGCCCCCTCCACCCGCAGCATCTACAGACACCCTCCCCATCCGCGGTCCGCCCGCAAACGCCCCACCCGCTCCGCCTCCTAGCCCCCTACCCCACCTCCACCACCCACAGCTCCTCCGGACCCCCTCCCCCATCTGCCGCACCCCTGCACCTGCCCCTTACCCACACGAGTCGCTCCCGGACCCCCTACCCCACCCGCTGCGCACCCGCCCCTTCCCCACCTGCAGCTCCTCCGGAACCCCCTCCCCCATCCACAACATCCCCGCACCAGCCCCTCCTCCACCCATAGCGCCTCCGGATCCCACTCCCCCGCCCATCCCCATCTCCTGACCCCATCCGCGGTCCCCCCACACCCGCTGCATTTTGTACATTGTGCCCTGCAGGCGCTGTTCTCACCGTCGCAAGGGGCTACGCCCCCTTCACCTTTGGATGCCCTTTCATTGTGCAATATTTAACCACTAACAAAACTAGGAATGCAGGTAATACTCCATATAATACATATATTGAACCCTAGAAAGGCGTGCAGGGGTTAAGGGGGTGTAGCCCCTTACGACGGTATAAAGAGCGCACGTAGGGCGCGATGAAGCACCTACTTGAATATAACCCTCATTCTGTTTTTATTATTTTATCTATTTTTTCTTTTAAGGGCTCGTATTTATCAGTGGACACATATACAAGTGCCGCATATCAAATAGTAAGTACAGTCTCCTGGTGTGTCCTGGTTGCATCACGTTGCGACTAAAGACGCCCAGACACAGTATAATACAGCGGACGATCCGACGCATTGGAACAATAAAATAGCCTATATCATTCTGTGTGTGTGCATGATATCGTTCATTGCACGCTCCCGTGGGGTCATCCGTCGCTTTGCCTGATCTTTCTGACTGTTCAAATGATCAGCGGCTGACTATCCCATGCAGCGCTATGCAGGTGGTTAGGCACTGTGTCGCCCCATGTGTAGGGACCGCCAGGTATGTCGGCCCTTGGTCACATCGTCGGCACACATCGTACCGTGTGTGTTGCCACCTTAAGACGCAATTTCTGCAAAAAGGAAGCATGACACTAACCGAGTTATTCCGCTCACTCGCGCCAGGTATCTGTAGTCAGTGGCGAATTTCCCATTAGGCATGAGGTGGCACTTGTTGAGGGGCGGCACTTGGATGCTTTAGTTTGCACTGTCAGCCCAAAAAGTACCGGTAACTGCAAAATATTTCCACTGTCCTGTACCATATGCCATCTTGAACGGAGTGTAAATGGGTAGAACATGCACATACTGTCCCTGTAAGCTGTCCTACTTAGTAAATATACTATACTATATATTGGGTGTGGTTCATCAAATCGACAGTGTCTAGGTCGACAGTCACTAGGTCGACAGGGTTTCTAGGTCGACAAGTGCTAGGTCGACAGGTCTAAAGGTCGACATGAGGATTTTTTTTTTTTTGTGTTGTTTTCTTCGTAGAGTGACCGGGATCCCAAATTAGTGCACAGCGTCCCCTCGCATGGCCCGCTTCGCTCGCCATGCTTCGGGCATGGTGCCTTCGCTCCGCTACCGCTTCGCTCGGCACACTTTACCGTTCCAATCGTAGTCCACGTGGATCGTTAAGTATGAAAAAATTCAAAAAAAGAAAAAAAATGTGAAAAACTCATGTCGACCTTTAGACCTGTCGACCTAGCACATGTCGACCTAGAAACCCTGTCGACCTTCCATCCATGTCGACCTAGTGACTGTCGACCTATAGTGGTCGACCTAAACATTGTCGACCTAGACACTGTCGATCTTCAGACCGGATCCCCTATATATTATACTGTACTATGCCATAGTTAGTGGCTCTCTTATTCTTCTAATAAAATGAGAGCTTATAACCAATCAATAAAAATAATAAAATTAGGCAGGTGGGGGGCGGCCATTACTATTGTGCCTAGGGGCCCCTCACCCCCAAATCCGCCCAAGTCTGTATTTAAATGTATTTTGTTTTATTAAATTAGTCACCGTCTGTCATAGCAGCGGAAAAGTTCCAAAACTACTGCAGGGCACAATTCTCCTCTTCTTTAGTGCTCAGCCCCCGTAACGTGAGTAAAGAGATAAACAGACAAAGCTCTGGTCATACAGGGCACTATTTATCCACAGAGGAGGTGTTTACTTGTATAGTATATCAGTCTTGGAAGTGTCAGATCCTTTATATCCTGATGCAGAAGTTATTTATAGCAAGACTTACTTACACACATAGTATTAATTCATTGTACAGTAAAAGTCAGCCTTACCTCGGCGATACAAGTCAGGATGATGAGACAGAGTTTGCCACTATTAAGCCGATGTTCATCTACAACAAAGAAGAGAGACTGTAATGAATAGGAAGCTCCATACTGAATACAACGGGCACAGCACATTTGTACCCCTTTCAGACTGACAGAGCCGGGTCACACCCAGGAATGACCCCTTTCACACTGCACTTAGAGCCCCGTTTACACTGATCCTGGGAAATCCCTGCAAATACATATGTATGTCACTAGAAATGGACATTTTTCTGGCTCACATAGATGAGGTCACAATAGGCAAGCAAAGGGAGAACTGCTTTTTCAGAGTCTTCATTTTATTAACAACTTGCTGTTGTGTCCGGATAATTCCTCTGGCTTCCAGCAGCTTTGCAATGTTCTTATAAACAATAGCATCCTTCACTGTGCCTGTTATCTGTCTCTTTATTTCCTCCTCCCCCCTTATGCTGAGCAGCTCTCTGATCTCCTGATCAGTCCAGGTAGCCATATTGCCTGTCTCCTCCGCTTCCAGGACTTCTCCTCTGCCTTCTCAGGCTGCGGATGATGACATCATCTTTTCTGAGCCCAAGAAAGCTCCAATGAGAGGCCTTTTAACAGTCCCATGTACTGAATACCGGGTAGGGCCCATTCACACTACACTGCATTCCGGGACGATTCCGGATTCAACCCAGGTCGAGACCTGGGATGAAATGCTGGGACGCTCGACCTGGGAAATTTTTTCAGGACCCTTCCACAGTCTGAAAGGGGTATAATTGTCACATCGAAGGGCAATAAAGAAACAAAACTGCCTGGAAAATAAAAATTCTCTGAAAGGTTGAATTCCTCTTTGACGGACTCTAGAACAGGTGGCGGGTCAGAGACGCAGGACTGTTCCCCGTCAACTACATAGCTACCATCATTCCTTATTGAGAGTCTGTAGGGGGGGAGTGTCGATGATAATTGGATTGTGTGAAGGCGTAGAATAAAGGCTTGGTCTATAAAGTCACTCTCAACGCTTAGGTTGCGCTCAAGGTTACTCTCAGTGGCTCAAACTATGAGATGTATCCAACCCAAAACACCTTTACAGAACGTTCCAAGTTTAGGTGACTGTATTGGCTTGTACAAGCCCTCCTGCAACTTTTACTAGTGACGCTGCCTTTTCTCATTATCATCTTTCCCCATCCGTGCTTTTCAGGCATGTGTTTATATCATCATACAGCATAGCTTGTATTTCATAGCTTGCAAGCTAACTCACAGGTCCCTGCACTGGATTCTATTCAACACAGGGACGAGGTTTGTGTCATATACAGTATAAAGGGAATGGAAAGTGAAACTACTTTGATGAAATGATGTAACAATATGGTTGAAAAGCACTGACGGAATCTAGACAGATAAAACATTATGTTTAATGAAAGTCGCATGCAGACATGTACAAGCAAAAAATAAAAGTAATCTGTGGTGGGAGGGGGGGGGGGGCTGGGGACCCCTTTAATACAGATCAAACTAGAGATACAAAATGCAGGAAGCAATCAACGTTCACCAGAAACAGTGGAATGATGATGCAGTCCCAGTGGCAAGCGCTATAGAAAGGTATGGCAGGTACAAAATAAACTACTGATAAAAAGTAAAAAGTAGCATACAGATAAATCACATATAGGAGAGCGTCATGTGTCATCCTGGTCACAGGGTTGTGAATAGATGACACGGTCTGTCAAGAGAATCACAGCATAACGGAACTCCGCATTGCCACATAGAGAACTCATCAGCGGCTGGCCGTTTGTTCAGCATGACTGCCAGCGTGACGCGCAAATCCGAGCGTTTACCTTTTGTGTCTTGCATGACAAGGGAGCTGTATTTCAGGAAGGTAATGAGCAGATTACTCGTTTGCACATCAGCATCGAGGGGAAGTTCCGTCGGGCCGATCACTGCAATAAATACATACAATGATTAAATGATTTACGTCTTAATAAAAGGGAAGGATTCAAAACACGATTACGGCGCGGCTATTGCAGAAATGCGGCATTAAGGCACGCGACTAATTGACTAGTGTTACATATCATAGACGAAAGGGAGAAGTGTGATAATCCGATGCAAGGTGTGTGATTAGAGTATCAAATGAAATTACATGCTAGGCTTTCATTGGTTTACTCCACCATGAATGTGGACACTAATTCCAGGTTATATAAGGGAAACGCAAGCTTGAATCGGCGAGTAAGACCTGTGTGGTCCTAAATATGGCAACGTCCAGCCTATAATTGGAAGCGCTACTATAAGTAACGAAGACAGACATGAGTTTAAACAGGGGAAATGCCAGGCTAAATATAAAAGTCAGCCTAGATAAGTAATACCCCTTTCAGACAGAAGAAGAGATTGCTAGGGCAAGCTTCTAGACCCGGTATCTTGCCTGGTCAACCCAGGTCTTTTTCTGTATAAAAGGGTCAAATCGGGTCAAAGATCCCGGGACTTCTGCCCGGCTTTTGACCAAGTTCCCTTTCACACAGAAGAAGGACCAATGTTGACCCGGCAAATTACAGAGTTCAAATGCTTGACTCTGTCTGAAAAGGCCGGGACCGGAAATGAAGACGTGCTTCAAATGCCGGGTAAAAGACAGGTCTCAGCAAAGAAGGCAAATTCTAGAATAATTAAGCGTAAATAAGGAAGTAAAACAACAGCCCTACACAATACAAATGCCATTGTAATGAACACTGCCAGCCTAATGAACATAGTAAACGGCATATTAAATAAATGACTCATGGAATCTGCAGCCAGAGTGGGCAAGAGACCAGCTTAAATGTGCCCACTCTCATGATGCAATGATATTAGGAGAGATCTGATAATTACATGTATGGCAGACAGAAATAAAACGGAGCCGAACGTTTTCAAATCAAATAGATCAATTAGAAATACACTCAGGCAAGTCTGGAGACTTCATTGCTCAGGAGTTAACAGCAATTGTCTCGCAGTGTGCGGGCAAACTGATCAGAATGAAGTGAACTTCTTCAAGCACGTGTAATCTACTGTATATCATTTATTAGACAAAGTGAAGGGGGGAATTCAATTAGCTGGGGTAAATGACGACGGCCAACTGAACCCCGGGGGGGTAATTCAACTGACGCAGATAGTCGTCATCATCGGGGAACCTGTTTCACCTGGCTGGAGGGAAGAGAAATGAAATCCCAGATAAGTACAGTGTTTTGGCGGCGCGAAACCATGTGGATCCAGAAACCTATCCTGGATCCTGTGTGTTTTCGCATGAAAATGTTTAAACGGGCCATTAATTGAATTGCCCAAAATTAATAATCGGGCAAAAATAAATAAATGAATAAACATAAAATTAAAAAAAATTAAAAAAAAATCAGGAAAGTTTTTTTTGCAGAAAACTTCTGTGGCTAATTGAATTCCCCCTTAAGCTGGGTACATACTGTACATCAATCGTGGCAGACAGCCATCTCTGAGCGGTGTACAACAGAGGCACCAGTGTCTAATTCAGAGGCACCAGTGTCTGATTCAGAGGCACCAGTGTCTGATTCAGAGGCACCAGTGTCTGATTCAGAGGCACCAGTTCAGATAGGAACAATAATTGAGAGGTGTGTACAAGGAACATTGGGGGTCATTCCGAGTTGTTCGCTAGCAGATTTCGGTCGCAGCGATCAGGCAAAAAAACGGCACTTCTGCGCATGCGCCACAATGCGCACGCGCAAAGTACTATTTCAACGAGCGACGTAGTTTCACACAAGGTCTAGCGAAGCATTTCAGTTGCACTGCTGGCCGCAGAGTGATTGACAGGAAGTGGGCGTTTCTGGGTCAACTGACCGTTTTCAGGGAGTGTGTGGAAAAACGCAGGCGTGCCAGATAAAAACGCAGGCGTGGCTGGCCGAACGCAGGGCGTGTTCGTGACGTCAAAGCAGGAACTGTAGAGTCTGAAGTGATCGCTAGCACTGTCACTGCACAAAATTATTTTGTAGCTGCTCTGCGATCCTTTCGTTCGCACTTCTGCTATGCTAAGATGCACTCCCAGAGGGCGGCGGCTTAGCGTTTGCACGGCTGCTAAAAGCAGCTAGCGAGCGAACAACTCAGAATGAGGGCCATTGGACGTTACCGGGATCGTTTCAGCTCTAGAGAAATAAATTGTGGATCGTATATCATATCTGTCCAGTGTATACCTAGCATTAGTATGTCCAATGAATACATAATTAGTGAAAAATGTCAACTTTTTTTTTTTAAATCATGTATATGTGATTTTTTATTTTTTTTTAAATATACAAACAAATAAACATAATCAAACAAAAGAATCATGCATTTCTTGGCAGAATTCCACATCGGGTAAGTATGAATATAGGTTTTCAAAGTTGGTACATACTTCACAAAGCCCATCACATACATTTGCAATAAACAGGAAGGAGAACACAAATCTAGCAATGGCATAACAGCACGTTCGTACACCTAGAGGGTAGAATGGCATGTGTTACAAACCAGGGGTGCCCAAGAATATCCGAAAATTTTTATCTTTAATGGAATCACTCCTCATGTGGGTGCATTTAATAAGACTACAAAAATACCCTAAAAGAAATGCAATATAAATAGGGAATTTGGGATATGACACACTAAGGGGTCAATTCTATTCGGCAACTAAAGAATAGCGCCGGGAATTAGCTCCCGACGCTATTCAATTCAGCTAAAGTTAAGTCGGCGATGTCCCGTTCTCGCCGACTTAACAGGTAGTTTTGTCGGGAGAACGGGCATTCTCCGACTTAACTACCCGGCGCGAGGCTGATTCCCGACAGAATCAGCCTCGCGCCGGCCGCGAGGCAGCACTTTTGTCGGGTTTATTCTCTCATCCCCCGGGGATGAGAGAAGAATTCCCGACAATTGCGGGCAACTAGTAGCAGAATTGAATAGCGTCGGGAGCTAATTCCCGGCGCTATTCTTTAGTTGCCGAATAGAATTGACCCCTAAATATGCCAATAAGAAAAATGCCACCTTAAATAAACCAAATAATAGCCTAAAGGTGGGTACACACTAGGCGACGTGCTCTATGAGCAACTTCGCCTAGTGTTTCCCCCTCCCGGGCCGGGCGGTCGGTGGCAGAGCATACACACCGAGTGATATGACATTCATATCGCTAAGTGACTTCACCCAGCGGCCGGGCCGTGCAAGCAGCTCTTGGATGACAATCCAAATTGAGCTGCCTGCACAGCCGACAGCGAGAGTCGTTAACGACGCGCGGGACCGCCCATCGCTGGTCGGCATACACACTTGCCAAGTAAGTGAGCGGCGTCGCACATGTTCTCGGCAAGTGTGTATGCACCTTTAAAGTAAGAATTACCAGTGTAAATAAATACATAGAATTACCAGCATAAATAAGAGAAACACCAGGCTTACAGAACAATAGGCTGGCCATCCCTACATAAGGGACTCGCCAAGAAAAATAAATAAGAGAATCTCCAGAATAAATAAGGAACGCATACGGTATAAGAGAACTGCCAACTTCAAAAGAGAAGAGAATTCCCAGGTTAAATAAGAGAATCTCTGGTGTAAATAAATAGAAGAATCATTAACCTAAATAAATAAGCGTACTGTCAGCCTGAATGGAAAAAGACAATCAGCGACATGAATAAATAAATGTCCCAATCCTAAATAAAGAAGACAATTACCAGCCTAAGGAAAAGAACTGCACTTAAATAATAGAACCACCAGACTTAATAAAACACCAGTCTAAATAAATTGGAGAATCACCAGACTGAGTAGATAGTGGAATCACCTAATACATATAAAAACAGTCTATTATGGCCTACAAATATAAAACACCACAGCCGGAATAAAGAACACAAAGAAAGGAGTAAGGATGACAGCCTATAAATAGCGTCAGCATAAACAAGACTGACACCAGGATAAGGAAATCGTACTAATAAATAATATGGAAGAGAGCGAGAAAGAAAATCACAAACCTAAATATGTGCCAAAGCAAACAAGAGTAGCACTAGCCCAAATAATGTAAATGACAATTTAAATAGGTTTTTAAATATGTAAATAAGAAAAAGGCCCACCTACAGAAGAGAACTTCTACATAAGAGAAGGTCTACATACTGTAAGAGAAGATCTACATACTGTAAGAGACGGACTCGCCTACATAAGAGAAAGTGTACATAAGAAAATAAGATTTTACTTACCGATAAATCTATTTCTCGTAGTCCGTAGTGGATGCTGGGGACTCAGTCAGGACCATGGGGATTAGCGGCTCCGCAGGAGACAGGGCACAAAAATAAAGCTTTAGGATCAGGTGGTGTGCACTGGCTCCTCCCCCTATGACCCTCCTCCAAGCCTCAGTTAGGATACTGTGCCCGGACGAGCGTACACAATAAGGAAGGATTTTGAATCCCGGGTAAGACTCATACCAGCCACACCAATCACACCGTACAACTTGTGATCTGAACCCAGTTAACAGTATGACAACGTAGGAGCCTCTGAACAGACGGCTCACAACAAGAACAACCCGATTTTTTTGTAACAATAACTATGTACAAGTATTGCAGACAATCCGCACTTGGGATGGGCGCCCAGCATCCACTACGGACTACGAGAAATAGATTTATCGGTAAGTAAAATCTTATTTTCTCTAACGTCCTAGTGGATGCTGGGGACTCCGTCAGGACCATGGGGATTATACCAAAGCTCCCAAACGGGCGGGAGAGTGCGGATGACTCTGCAGCACCGAATGAGAGAACTCCAGGTCCTCTTTAGCCAGGGTATCAAATTTGTAGAATTTTACAAACGTGTTCTCCCCCGACCACGTAGCTGCTCGGCAGAGTTGTAATGCCGAGACCCCTCGGACAGCCGCCCAGGATGAGCCCACCTTCCTTGTGGAATGGGCCTTGACAGATTTAGGCTGTGGCAGGCCTGCCACAGAATGTGCAAGTTGAATTGTGCTACAAATCCAACGAGCAATCGTCTGCTTAGAAGCAGGAGCACCCAGCTTGTTGGGTGCATACAGTATAAACAGCGAGTCAGATTTTCTGACTCCAGCCGTCCTTGAAATATATATTTTCAATGCCCTGACAACGTCCAGCAACTTGGAATCCTCCAAATCGCTAGTAGCCGCAGGCACCACAATAGGCTGGTTCAGGTGAAACGCTGACACCACCTTAGGCAGAAAATGAGGACGCGTCCGCAGTTCTGCCCTGTCCGAATGGAAAATCAGATATGGGCTTTTATACGATAAAGCCGCCAATTCTGACACTCTCCTGGCTGAAGCCAGGGCCAGTAGCATGGTTACTTTCCATGTAAGATATTTCAAATCCGCCGATTTGAGTGGCTCAAACCAATGGGATTTGAGAAAATCCAAAACTACATTAAGGTCCCACGGAGCCACTGGGGGCACAACCGGGGGCTGTATATGTAGTACTCATTTTACAAAAGTCTGGACTTCAGGAACTGAAGCCAATTCTTTCTGGAAGAAAATCGACAGGGCCGAAATTTGAACCTTAATGGACCCCAACTTGAGGCCCATAGACAATCCTGTTTGCAGGAAATGTAGGAATCGACCCAATTGAAATTCCTCCGTGGGGGCCTTCCTGGCCTCACACCACGCAACATATTTTCTCCAAATGCGGTGATAATGTTGTGCAGTCACCTCCTTCCTGGCTTTAACCAGTGTAGGAATGACCTCTTCTGGAATGCCTTTTTCCCTTAGAATTCGGCGTTTAACCGCCACGCCGTCAAACGCAGCCGCGGTAAGTCTTGGAATAGACACGGTCCCTGCTGAATCAGGTCCCGTCTTAGAGGTAGAGGCCACGGATTTTCCGTGAGCATCTCCTGAAGTTCCGGGTACCAAGTTCTTCTTGGCCAATCCGGAGCCACGAGTATCGTTCTTACTCCCCTTTGCCGTATAATTCTCAGTACTTTGGGTATGAGAGGCAGAGGAGGAAACACATACACTGACTGGAACACCCACGGTGTTACCAGAGCGTCCACAGCTATTGCCTGAGGGTCTCTTGACCTGGCGCAATACCTGTCCAGTTTTTTGTTGAGGCGAGACGCCATCATATCCACCTTTGGTTTTTCCCAACGGTTCACAATCATGTGGAAGACTTCTGGATTAAGTCCCACTCTCCCGGGTGTAGATCGTGTCTGCTGAGGAAGTCTGCTTCCCAGTTGTCCACTCCCGGAATGAACACTGCTGACAGTGCTATCACATGATCTTCCGCCCAGCGAAGAATCCTTGCAGCTTCTGCCATTGCTCTCCTGCTTCTTGTGCCGCCCTGTCTGTTTACGTGGGCGACTGCCGTGATGTTGTCCGACTGGATCAACACCGGCTGACCCTGAAGCAGGGGTTTTGCCAGGCTTAGAGCATTGTAAATCGCTCTTAGCTCCAGTATATTTATGTGAAGAGACATCTCCAGGCTTGACCATACTCCCTGGAAGTTTCTTCCCTGTGTGACCGCTCCCCAGCCTCTCAGACTGGCATCCGTGGTCACCAGGACCCAGTCCTGTATGCCGAATCTGCGGCCTTCTAACAGATGAGCACTCTGCAACCACCACAGAAGAGACACCCTTGTCCGTGGCGATAAGGTTATCCGCTGATGCATCTGCAGATGCGATCCGGACCATTTGTCCAGCAGATCCCACTGAAAAGTTCGTGCGTGGAATCTGCCGAATGGGATTGCTTCGTAAGAAGCCACCATCTTTCCCAGGACTCTTGTGCATTGATGCACAGACACTTTTCCTGGTTTTAGGAGGTTCCTGACAAGTTCGGATAACTCCTTGGCTTTCTGCTCCGGAAGAAACACCTTTTTCTGAACCGTGTCCAGAATCATTCCCAGGAACAGCAGACGTGTTGTCGGGGTCAACTGAGATTTTGGAAAATTCAGAATCCACCCGTGTTGTTGCAGCACTACTTGGGTTAGTGCTACTCCGTCCTCCAGCTGTTCTCTGGACCTTGCCCTTATCAGGAGATCGTCCAAGTAAGGGATAATTAATACGCCTCTTCTTCGCAGAAGAATCATCATTTCGGCCATTACCTTGGTAAAGACCCGAGGTGCCGTGGACAATCCAAACGGCAGCGTCTGAAACTGATAATGACAGTTTTGCACCACGAACCTGAGGTACCCTTGATGTGAAGGGCAAATTGGGACATGCAGGTAAGCATCTTTTATGTCCAGGGACACCATAAAGTCCCCTTCTTCCAGATTCGCTATCACTGCTCTGAGTGATTCCATCTTGAACTTGAATTTTTGTATGTACAGGTTCAAAGATTTCAGATATAGAATAGGTCTTACCGAGCCGTCCGGCTTCGGTACCACAAATAGCGTGGAGTAATACCCCTTTTCCAGTTGTAGGAGGGGTACCTTGACTATCACCTGCTGAGAAAACAGCTTGTGAATGGCTTCCAATACCGTCGCCCTGTCTGAGGGAGACGTTGGCAAAGCAGACTTTAGGAACCGGCGAGGGGGAGACTTCTCGAATTCCAACCTGTAACCCTGAGATACTACCTGCAGGATCCAGGGGTCCACCTGTGAGCAAGCCCACTGCGCGCTGAAATTCTTGAGTCGACCCCCCACCGTTCCTGAGTCCGCTTGTAAAGCCCCAGCGTCATGCTGAGGGCTTTGCAGAACCCGCGGAGGGCTTCTGTTCCTGGGAAGGAGCTGCTTGCTGCCCTCTCTTACCCTTTCCTCTGCCTCGGGGCAGATATGACTGTCCTTTTGCCCGCTTCTTATAGGACCGAAAGGACTGCGGCTGAAAAGACTGTGTCTTTTTCTGTTGGGAGGGGGTCTGAGGTAAAAAGGTGGATTTCCCGGCAGTTGCCGTGGCCACCAAATCCGATAGACCGACGCCAAATAATTCCTCCCCTTTATACGGCAATACTTCCATATGCCGTTTGGAATCCGCATCACCTGACCACTGTCGTGTCCATAAACTTCTTCTGGCAGATATGGACATCGCACTTACTCTCGATGCCAGAGTGCAAATATCCCTCTGAGCATCTCGCATATAAAGAAAAGCATCCTTTAATTGCTCTAAAGTCTGTAAAATACTGTCCCTATCCAGGGTATCAATATTTTCAGTCAGGGAATCCGACCAGACCACCCCAGCACTGCACATCCAGGCTGAGGCGATGGCTGGTCGCAGTATAACACCAGTATGTGTGTATGTACTTTCAAGGGTAGTTTCCAGCCTCCTATCAGCTGGATCCTTGAGGGCGGCCGTATCAGGAGACGGTAACGCCACTTGTTTTGATAAGCGTGTGAGCGCCTTATCCACCTTAGGGGGTGTTTCCCAGCGCGCCCTAACCTCTGGCGGGAAAGGGTATAATGCCAATAACTTTTTTGAAATTAGCACTTTTCTATCTGGGTTAACCCACGCTTCACCACATACATCATTCAATTCCTCCGATTCAGGAAAAACTACAGGTAGTTTTTTCACCCCCCACATAATACCCCTTTTTGTGGTACTTGTAGTATCAGAGATATGCAAAGCCTCCTTCATTGCCGTGATCATATAACGTGTGGCCCTACTGGAAAATACGTTTGTTTCTTCACCGTCGACACTAGATTCAGTGTCCGTGTCTGGGTCTGTGTCGACCGACTGAGGTAAAGGGCGTTTTACAGCCCCTGACGGTGTCTGAGACGCCTGGGCAGGTACTAACTGGTTTTCCGGCCGTCTCATGTCGTCAACTGATTTTTGTAATGTGCTGACATTATCACGTAATTCCATAAACAAAGCCATCCATTCCGGTGTCGACTCCCTGGGGGGTGACATCACCATTACCGGCAATTGCTCTGCCTCCACACCAACATCGTCCTCATACATGTCGACACACACGTACCGACACACAGCAGACACACAGGGAATGCTCTATTGAAGACAGGACCCCACTAGCCCTTTGGGGAGACAGAGGGAGAGTTTGCCAGCACACACCCAAGCGCTATAATATATATGGGAACAACCCTATATAAGTGTTGTATCCTTATAGCAGCTTAAATATAGTAATATCGCCAAAAAAAGTGCCCCCCCTCTCTGTTTTACCCTGTTTCTGTAGTGCAGTGCAGGGGAGAGTCCTGGGAGCCTTCCTCACAGCGGAGCTGAGCAGGAAAATGGCGCTGTGTGCTGAGGAGAATAAGCCCCGCCCCCTATTTCGGCGGGCTCTTCTCCGGAGTTTGTGAGATCTGGCAGGGGTTAAATACATCCATATAGCCTCAAGGGCTATATGTGATGTATTTTTTAGCCATAAAAAGGTATTATACATTGCTGCCCAGGGCGCCCCCCCAGCGCCCTGCACCCTCCGTGACCGCTGTGTGAAGTGTGCTGACAACAATGGCGCACAGCTGCAGTGCTGTGCGCTACCTCAGGAAGACTGAAAAGTCTTCTGCCGCCTGCTTCTGGACCTCTTCCATCTTCGGCATCTGCAAGGGGGGTCGGCGGCGCGGCTCCGGGACCGGACTCCATGGCTGGGCCTGTGTTCGATCCCTCTGGAGCTAATGGTGTCCAGTAGCCTAAGAAGCCAATCCATCCTGCACGCAGGTGAGTTGACTTCTCTCCCCTAAGTCCCTCGATGCAGTGAGCCTGTTGCCAGCAGGACTCACTGAAAATAAAAAAACCTAAAAACTTTTTCTAAGCAGCTCTTTAGGAGAGCCACCTAGATTGCACCCTGCTCGGACGGGCACAAAAACCTAACTGAGGCTTGGAGGAGGGTCATAGGGGGAGGAGCCAGTGCACACCACCTGATCCTAAAGCTTTATTTTTGTGCCCTGTCTCCTGCGGAGCCGCTAATCCCCATGGTCCTGACGGAGTCCCCAGCATCCACTAGGACGTTAGAAAAAAGTTCTACATACTGTAAGAGAAGGGCCTGCCTACACAAGAGAATGTCTACATCAGAGAAGGGCCCGCCTACACAAGAGAATGTCTACATCAGAGAAGGGCCCACCTACACAAGAGAAGGCCTACACAAGAGAAGGGCCCGCCTACACAAGAGAAGGGCCCGCATACTGTAAGAGAGGGTCTACATAAGAAAAGGGCCAGCATAATGTAAGAGAAGGGCCTGCATGCTGTAAGAGAAGGGCCTGCATGCTGTAAGGGAAAGGCCTGAATGCTGAAAGGGAAGGTCTACATAAGAGAAGGGCCCGCCTACACAAGAGAAGATCTACATACTGTAAGAGAAGGGCTTGCCTACATAAGACATGGTCTACATAGTGTAAGAGAAGGACCTGCCTACAGAAAGATAAGACGGTCTACATACTGTATGAGAAGGGCCTGCCTACATAAAAGTTCTACATACTGTAAGAGAAGGTCTACATACTGTAAAAGAAGGACCCGCCTACATAAGAGACATTCTACATAAAAGAAGGGCCACCTACATAAGAGAAGGTCTACATACTGTAAGAGAAGAGCCTGTCTACATAAGAGAAGTCCTATAGAAGAGAAGGGCATGTCTATATAAGAAAAGTTCTACATACTGTAAGAGAAGGGCCCGCCTACATAAAGAGAAGGTCTACACAAGAGAAGGGCCACCTAGACAAGAGAAGTCCTACATAAGAGAAGGGTCCGTCTACATAAGAAAAGTTCTACATACTGTAATAAAAGGGCCCGCCTACATAACAGAAGGTCTATACAAGAGAAGGGCCCATCTACATGAAAGGGCTCCAGCTACATAAGAGAGGAACACGATAAATTTGGATTATAAGAGAATCACCAGCCAGAAGAACATACACCAACTTAAGTATCAAAAAGACATCCTAAATATAAGATAAATGGCATTTAAAACAGGTTAATAACAAAGGGGCAGATGTATTAACCTGGAGAAGGCATAAGCAATTGATAAACCAGTGATATGTGCAAGGTGATAAAGGCACCAGCCAATCAGATCCTAACTGTTAATTTACATAATGGAGCTGATTGGCTGGTGCCTTTATCACCTTGCACATATCACTGGTTTATCACTTCCTTATGCCTTCTCCAGGTTAATACATCTGCCCCAATGACCTCAGTCTAAATAAAAAAAATGCCCTACATTAGAGAAAACAAATATTACATATGGCAGCCTAAATAAGTAAACTCTATCCTAAATAAAGCAAATGCTGAACTAAGCATACAGACAAAATAAACCTGACATACTGCATACCAGCCTTAATGTACGGGGATTCCGCTTAAAGGATAGGCGAGTATGTGTGGGCATGTACAGATACTGTTCACCCAGGATGCCAGTCCAGTATATATCCCTGTGGTCCGGTCCAAGCACAAATAGCGCACCACCTGATCGCCCATAGTGGGGCTTGTTAAAAAAATATTCGTCAACTCGGCTCAAACCGGCTCGCGGTGTGGTGTGGACGGGTAAGCTTAGTCGACGTGACCCGAGACCCGTTCACTGCATGGAGAAGAGGCGGCACCTGGAGATCATCTCATCTCCAACGCCGCCTCCACATGCGCCGGCGGTGATGTCACACGTGGGGCCGCCTGACTGAAAGGGGTCTCGCTGAGTCGCACCCAGGAAAGTCCACTGTACAAATCCTGAGGGAGACTCGGAATTTGCAGTCTGAATGAGGTATCAGTGAGAACAGGGCTGCAGGGGCAGTGACATGATGTGAGGAGGGGAATGGAGGCAGCAGGCAGCCACAGACTGGGAGTTATATAGTGGGAGGAGCAGGGTCCCCAGCAGCACATACTATGTCAGGAGATGAGTGATGTGTCAGTGAGGACAGGGCTGCATGTGACAGGGGCAGTGACATGATGTGAGGAGGGGAATGGAGGCAGCAGGCAGCCACAGACTGGGAGTTATATAGTGGGAGGAGCAGGGTCCCCAGCAGCACAGAGTATGTCAGGAGATGAGTGATGTGTCAGTGATGAAAGGGATGCATGTGACAGGGGCAGTGACATGACGTGAGGATGGGAATGGAGGCAGCAGACAGCCACAGACTGAGAGTTACATAGTGGGAAGAAGCAGGATCCCCCCCCCAGCAGCACAGAGTATGTCAGGATATGACTGATGTGATAGGGAGGACAAGGCTGCATGTGACAGGGGCAGTGACATGATGTGAGGAGGGGGATGGAGGCAGCAGGAAACCACAGACAGAGTTATATAGTGGGAAGAAGCAGGATCCCCCAGCAGCACAGAGTATGTCAGGAGATGAGTGATGTGATAGTGAGGACAGGGCTGCATGTGACAGGGAGCAGTGACATTAAGTGAGGAAGGGAATGGAAGCAGCAGAAAACCAGACTGATGGATACTGGAAGAAGCAGTATGAAATAAGACTACTGTTAAATATATATGGGGATACTGTGGTATCTATAACTAAAATATTGCATAGGGCCACCAATACCGCAGCACTGAACAAATAATCTCTGTCATTCACAGCCGTCCCTGGCCAATTATCGGGTATTACTCTGTGTATACAGGAGATGACACGTACATTAGCATCACTTGTGTATAATGAATCAATATACAAACCTACCACAGTTTGGGGCAGATGTATTAAGCCTGGAAAAGTGATAAACCAGTGATAAGTGCAAGGTGATAACGTACCAGCCAATCAGCTCCAATATGTAAATTGACAGTTTGGCTGGTGTGTTTATCACCTTGCACTTATCACTGCTTTATCACTTCTCCAGGCTTAATACATCTGCCCCTTTGTGTCTTACCCTAGGGAAGAGACATGAACTCTACAGAACGCACAGATTACAGTGCAATTGAATACGCCAGGCATGAATCTGGTAGAGTTGGTAGAGTGTATAAATCTGCAGAGGAAACTTCTCCTGGCAGAGCCGTAAAACAGGGCAGGATATTTATACAAATGCTCCGACATCTACATAAATCTTCCTCCAAATAAGGAGCTACAGATCAATGTAATTAAATGAAAGAAAGAAACTGCCTGCATTCATATTCAAAGCCATCTTTCTGTCTATACGATAACATTTTATTGTATCAATAATTAAAGCAGAATAATAGAGAAGCTGGAAAGAGTAAGATTTAAACATATCGGGAAAGAAGAATATTTTCCGAGATGGGATGGGAGTCTGATTGGTGGAAAGTTTAGAAGTAACAGAACTCATCACTTCTAGATTCCGGAATTTAATGAATGTAAAAACTGTCCAACCGCAGAACAACATGATGACAGCAATACAGAGACATAAAACACAACCGGATTACAATAAGGTCATATAAACATACTGTACCATCTGAGGAGGGCGGCGTGGTACCCAGCGGGGTGGTAGGTGTTGTAGGAACGGGGCTGGTTGGTACCGTGACTAAGCCCATCTCAGGATGACTCTGAACACAAATGGACGAAGAAAGGATTTTAGATGGATGCAAGGGCAAATATTAGCATACAACTGGAGTGAAAAGAGTATAATATACTAAATATTACAATTAGTAAATACAAAATATACATAAAAATAACAGTAACACATACAGGAAGCATCATTTCTCAGATATAGCACAAACGTATATATTTGTTTAAATTACTTTACATATAGGAAGACTATAAGTGAGCCGTCACCTTGCTGGACTGCCGAGGTACATGAATGGATTCCGCTAACAATTAACAACAAATTTCATGAGATGTATAAAACATACAGGGCCTGACGAAACGCGTTGGAAGACCTGTACTTACCTCATACTCAGATAAGGAAAAATCTGTTTACTTGATCTTATTGTAGTTTTTATACATTCATTTTTAAGTGTTTTAGTTCAGCTGTGATTGTATTGTTGACCCATTTTATATATATGTCCTTTTATGTCTCATTTTTATGGTAATAAATAGTTTTATTATATTTATTATTGGCAATTTTTACTTCATTGATTGACACCGTTGGTCGCTATTTATCCCTCATCCCCCCATTTCTCCTACATTTGTTCAGGGAATTACCACCCCTGTTTATATTGAGGGACCCAGCTGACGCCCCACTAGCAGCACAGGGAAGTGTCACATTGTATTGCCATCTTTCACACAACATATCTGATTTATATCACATGTGGCGCAGCAATAATCCTTGTGTGTATATATATATATATATATATATATATATATATATATATATAGATAGATAGATAGATAGATAGATAGATAGATAGATAGGATAGATAGATATAGATAGATAGATAGCTATACACCCGCTTGTAGAGTCTATTGTGCGCTTTTTCACATCGGTATATACATAAAGGACCAGATTAAGGATCGCAATGACCTGGGGACGAAAATTATCAAGGAGCTACTATGAGATGCAGAGGGTGTGCTGTATGGGCGTGTTCAGTGCAGTGTGGGTGTGGTGTCAGTGGTGTGTGGACATGTTCAGTGCAGTGCGGGCGTGGTGTCAGTGGTGTGTGGACGTGTTCAGTGCAGTGTAGATGTGGTGTCAGTGCGGTGTGGGTGTGATGTCAGTGGTGTGTGGACGTGTTCAGTGCAGTGTGGGTGTGATGTCAGTGGTGTGTGGACGTGTTCAGTGCAGTGTGGGCGTGGTGTCAGTGCAGTGTGGGCGTGGCGTCAGTGCTGTGTGGGCGTGGCGTCAGTGCTGTGTGGGCGTGGTGTGTGGACGTGCTCAGTGCTTTGTGGGTGTGGTGTCAGTGGTGTGTGGACGTGTTCAGTGCAGTGCGGGCGTGGTGTCAGTGCGTGTTCAGTGCGGTGTGGGTGTGATGTCAGTGGTGTGTGGACGTGTTCAGTGCAGTGTGGGTGTGATGTCAGTGGTGTGTGGACGTGTTCAGTGCAGTGTGGGCGTGGTGTCAGTGCAGTGTGGGCGTGGCGTCAGTGCTGTGTGGGCGTGGCGTCAGTGCTGTGTGGGCGTGGTGTGTGGACGTGCTCAGTGCTTTGTGGGTGTGGTGTCAGTGGTGTGTGGACGTGTTCAGTGCAGTGCGGGCGTGGTGTCAGTGCGTGTTCAGTGCGGTGTGGGTGTGATGTCAGTGGTGTGTGGACGTGTTCAGTGCAGTGTGGATGTGGTGTCAGTGCGTGTTCAGTGCAGTGTGGATGTGGTGTCAGTGGTGTGTGGACGTGTTCAGTGCAGTGTGGGCGTGGTGTCAGTGCAGTGTGGGCGTGGTGTCAGTGTTGTGTGGGCGTGGTGTGTGGGGGGGTGTTCAGTGCTTTGTGGGTGTGGTGTCAGTGCAGTGTGGGCGTGGTGTCAGTGCTGTGTGGGTGTGGTGTCAGTGCTGTGTGGGTGTGGTGTCAGTGCAGTGTGGGCGTGGTGTCAGTGCAGTGTGGGCGTGGTGTCAGTGCAGTGTGGGCGTGGTGTCAGTGCAGTGTGGGCGTGGTGTCAGTGCAGTGTGGGCGTGGTGTGTGGGTGTGTTCAGTGCTTTGTGGGTGTGGTGTCAGTGGTGTGTGGACGTGTTCAGTGCTGTGTGGGTGTGGCCAGTGCCATAGAGGGCATAGACATTTTCTCCCACGAACCACCTACACCTCACTTCCATATCCCTTATAGTTAATGCAGAATGATAGAATAGTGAGAAGTGGGAAACAGATCCCACAGGAAAGTGGGAAAATGGGTTCACACACAGGCCAGGTACAGAGACGGCCTATTGGAGCACTTACAAGCCCAAGTGCATTAAAAAAGCCCACACAAGCTGTCAGATACCACATGTGCTTAAAGACTACCCCACACATATGCCACTGAAACGCCCCAAATACACCCCCACCTCCCCCCATGCCACTCAGCCTGCCTCCCATTTCTGCACATGCCACTTAGACCTTCCCAAGTGACCCAACACCTCCCAACGTGCCACTCAGACCTTCCAAAAAAACAAACACCCACACCTCCCCATGCCCAGCACACCTTTAACCATGTCACTCAGACCTCCTGGAATGCCACACAGCATTCCTCACATCCCCCCGAGACCATCCAAATGCCATTCATACCTTCACATATGTTCCCCACATGCACAAACACTTCTCAATGTGCCTCTTACACTTCCTCACATGTCCCACAGACCTCCTGGAATGCCACTCATCAGACCCCCCACATGACCACATCAACCACATGCCACTCCAATCCCCTCACACAAACCCAACTCCTCCCCACGCCACTCAGACCTCCACAAAAAGCTCCCCATATGCCACAGATCACCCCGAATGCCACTCAGACCTCACCACATACCTGTTCACATGCCAATAACACCTCCCCCCAGGACACTCACATAGCTCTCACAATGTAAAGAAGAAAAATCTAAACCAAATAAGTTGTCCGCTTCTGTATAATCACCCTCTGTAGTCCTCCAAATGGAACAGGTCACAGGTGTGCACTCAACCTCCCCCCATGCTACTCACATCTCCACTCACACCCCACACTCACTTGCACTCCCCACATGCAGCCCACTCACCCTTCCAGAGAGAGCCCCGCAGAGTAAGGAGGGAGAGCACACAGCAGAGATGCATCACAGCACGCCCTTCTCCGAGCGAGTCACGTGACCTACCTACAGTGTGCACAGGAGGTCACATGACGGGGAAGCAGCGGCTCCAGTCTGACTATCAGAGCAGGGCACAGAGCCAGGGGCTGAAGCTGGGGGTGATGGGCCTATTTCGGGCTGGAGGCTGGGGACCACACTCCCATCAACTCCATTAATAAGCTGGCTGCAATGCTGGACACATTAGTCGTCACACTCTAGATTGGTCTGTCGGCCATTTTACATTTTGTACCAGATCCAAGTCATTTTTCCTGCCAGTTTTAAGTTATTCAAATAAATTTGCTATAAAACACGGCAGCTGCGAGGGGAGGGTGACAGCTGACAATGGCCCCAGCGCTGCAATATTACATCGGCACTCTGGAAATTGCATTTCAGGCTACACCCCCGGCGCCTTTAAGAAAATGAGACAAAAGAGAGCATCTGCCCGTGATAGGAATCTCTCCGCTATTCAGACATGTCAACAACTGGAGGAGTTTCCTCAAATTATGGAATGAAGTAAAATGTGGTTGCAACACATCCCTCATATACATGATCTATCGGTGATTGCAATGTTGTATGTCAGAAATAAAAGACGTGAACGTGGACATTAAAGAACCTTTAAATCTAAAAAGTCACAAATATATACGCTTCACTTGATGGAACCTGTGATTGTCTTGGAATTGTATTTATTTTGTGCTAGCTATGGTGGGATACATACGTCTTCTTGACGATCGGAATGTCGACAAGCAGAATGTGGATGACGACGGAATGTCAGCAAGTGTAAATGAAAGCATTTTATGCATGCCGGCTGTACAGCAGTGAACTTGGTGGTAACTCATTATGATGACAGTTGTACAGCCGGTGGGCATAAATTGCTGTAAGTAGAATTTCACACTTGCTGACATCCTGGTGTCCCCATAATGCTTGTCGACAAGCCAACTACTCCCCGCTATGGTTTATTACTGCCTGCCATGGTTTATTACTGCCTGCCATCCTGCATCATAAGCTGAATGCAGCGTTATCTCAAGTAAGGCAGATCATGTTTTCCAATTTATTTATTCTTTAGATAAGATAAGTGATCTATTTTTAGCCCTGTCTCTTATTTCATCTTTATTACTATGGAGGGGCGTTCAATGGAATGCGGAAGTCTCCCACAAAAAAATCAACGAGACTTTACTGTGATTTATGGCCCGATGGTGGTACTGGGCAATTCAATTGTGGCCTGCTTATTCGTGGGTGCACCGACACGTTTTTGAATTAAAAACACATGGATCCGGGATAAGTTCCCAGATCCATGTGTTTTTGCGTTCACAGCTGCAATAACGTGTCTTTATCCCGACTTCGTTAGGAGTAAAATAATCCCTGAAGCTGCCGGCTATCGGGCTGGATCAATTTGCCGTTGTAATTTACTGCGGCTAATTGAATTCCCCCACCTATGTGTTTACTTAATATTGCAATTATTACAGAGTACTGAGTACATCTTCAAAAGCAGGCATGGAAAAAGATACTGTACATAACTCAGAGTAACCTACACCTAATAGATCTACAAGTATTTGTATTTATAAAGTCTTAGTGTATTTTCTAGTGCAGTACAATTAAGGAGATTTGCAAACAAAGGCATAAATGCTGCACAAGTTAACAGGGGATCGGTATGGTATCCCGCCGCACAGGATGCTGATGGTCAGTATACCGACATCGGCATCACGAGCGGTGGATTGCCGGCAATGGGGCGAGCGCAACAAAGTCCCTTGCGGCCTCGGTGTCAAGCTACGGTAGGGGAAAAACACCTAACTTGATGGTATACCGGCGGTGGTATGGTGCCCCAGTCGGGATCCCGGCGTCGGTATTGTAGAAGCGTTATATATAATGCTGCATTTGAGAGTTTACAATCTAGATCGGAAGAGGCACTAGGCCCGCAGGGGGGGTCAGTGTAGAGAATCAGTATTAGAGGGAATAAATCTCACTGTAGAAGAGGGCAGTGGGAGTTTAAACGTAAGGAGCTGAAGAGAAAAGGTATAGAGCTGAAGAGGAAGGTAGGGAGCTGGAGAGAAAAGGTAGGGAGCTAAAGAGAAAGGTAGGGAGCTGAATAGAAAGGTAGGGAGCTGAATAGAAAGGTAGAGAGCTGAAGAGAAAAGGTAGGGCGCTGAAGAGAAAAGGTAGGGCGCTGAAGAGAAAAGGTAGGGCGCTGAAGAGAAAAGGTAGGGCGCTGAAGAGAAAAGGTAGGGCGCTGAAGAGAAAGGTAGGGAGCTGAAGAGAAAAGGTAGGGCGCTGAAGAGAAAGGTAGGGCGCTGAAGAGAAAGGTAGGGAGCTGAAGAGAAAAGGTAGGGCGCTGAAGAGAAAGGTAGGGCGCTGAAGAGAAAAGGTAGGGCGCTGAAGAGAAAAGGTAGGGCGTTGAAGAGAATGGTAGAGAGCTGAAGAGAAAAGGTAGGGAGCTGAAGAGAAAGGTAGGGAGCTGAAGAGAAAGGTAGAGAGCTGAAGAGAAAGGTAGAGAGCTGAAGAGAAAAGGTAGGGAGCTGAAGAGAAAGGTAGGGAGCTGAAGAGAAAGGTAGGGAGCTGAAGAGAAAAGGTAGGGAGCTGAAGAGAAAGGTAGGGAGCTGAAGAGAAAGGTAGAGAGCTGAAGAGAAAAGGTAGGGAGCTGAAGAGAAAGGTAGGGAGCTGAAGAGAAAGGGAGCTGAAGAGAAAGGTAGGGAGCTGAAGAGAAAAGGTAGGGAGCTGAAGAGAAAGGTAGGGAGCTGAAGAGAAAAGGTAGGGAGCTGAAGAGAAAAGGTAGAGAGCTGAAGAGAAAGGTAGAGAGCTGAAGAGAAAAGGTAGGGAGCTGAAGAGAAAAGGTAGGGAGCTGAAGAGAAAGGTAGGGAGCTGAAGAGAAAGGTAGAGAGCTGAAGAGAAAAGGTAGGGCGCTGAAGAGAAAAGGTAGGGCGCTGAAGAGAAAGGTAGGGTGCTGAAGAGAAAAGGTAGGGAACTGAAGAGAAAAGGTAGGGCACTGAAGAGAAAAGGTAGGGCGCTGAAGAGAAAAGGTAGGGCGTTGAAGAGAAAGGTAAGGAGCTGAAGAGACAGTGATCGCAAAAACGCGCTATGGCACGTTTTTTACCCGTTTTTTAAGACCTGGGACTCAAGTTTCTAAAGTGGGAGGGTCCCCGGGGACGCGCTACTCATTAGGCCAATCCCTAAGGGAGATTTGTATGATTAACGGATGCTGGTCCCGGGCTGAATGATGTAAAGAGGAGGTGGAACCAGTTTCCCTTCCTCTTTGGCACCTGGCTGCTTGCGGCGGGTGAGTGAAGGCTAGTGCGGGTGGTGGATGGGTTGCCACAGCGACTCTGGGGGGTGCTGGCGATGTGCAGGGATCGGCGTCCTCCGTGATCTAGTGGTTAAAGCTGGGCTTAGTGACTGGGGCTTCCCGCGGTGCCGTCTGAGGCGGTGGCCGCGCTGCTGCTCTTGCTTTGAGGTGTTCAACCCCTCAAAGCAAGAGCAGCAGCGCGGCCACCGCCTCAGACGGCACCGCGGGAAGCCCCAGTCACTAAGCCCAGCTTTAACCACTAGATCACGGAGGACGCCGATCCCTGCACGTGTGGTGGGTTCCCTGTCTGTGTCAGTTAAGTTACGGCCCGGTGAAATATGCAGCGGCGGTATAGCTGCGGCCGTGACGCGTTAGTCACGGCCGTGTGACTGTGCTTGCTGAGGGGGCCGGTGTTCCCTCGGTGCAGCCGTATGGTGGCGCGGGAGTGTGAAGCGGTGTAAGTATATTGCTGTGAGGGGTTCCCTGGCTGGCGTCTTCGGCTATGGGGGAGGGGGGGGGGGGGTTTCCCGACACCGCGGGTGTTGTTTCTGCTGTGTGCAAGTTCCTGCTGAGGGAGGTCAGGTGGGCTTTCTTGGAATACTAATAATACGAATACACTTGCGCTCACACAATACGTGTATATGTTTTGGCAGCACTCAACAGAGGAAGCTAACCCCCAATAAGCTTCAGAGTAAATATAAATCTTTAAGAGGTCTGCTATGGCGCCTTGAGAGTTTTGTGCATAACTTGACAATGTGACTCATTAATGATAAATGATAACCTTTACTGTTAATAACTCTTATGTAAAATAGCAAAACCAAAAACAACAGCAAAACACACAAAAATCATGCGAAAATAATAATATATAGGTGTACTACTGGTGGTGCCCAGATCTGAAACACTAAGGAGAAAATAATGATGCTGTATTATGTATACAAAGTCCACTTTTGAGTGTGGCGTCCCACTCCTCTAATATGGTTCCGGTGTAATGTTCTGTCCAGAGCTAATTAATATGAAGTGACAGAGGTGGGGACGTTTAAAGTCAGAAAGCACCTCTAGATGTAACCTCGGAGGGGTACCCCTATTGGGTTAGCGGGGGGACCAGGCAGTGGTGTCAAGTGTGTGGGACCAGGCAGTGGTGTCAAGTGTGTGGACTCCGGAACGACCCTCTCCACCACAGGGAACAGTGTGTCCCAAGGTGGCGCCATGCTCCAGGCGTTCCCTGGTCACCGATGCTCTGGGGGGGAGGGGGGATCACAGTCTTAAGCGGACAAGGTGGTTACTGCAATGTGCCTCAGTGCTCTACCTGGTGCAATGTGCCTCAGTGCTCTACCTGGCGCAATGTGTATAACGTGCTCTACCTGGCGCAATGTGTATAATGTGCTCTACCTGGCGCAATGTGTATAACGTGCTCTACCTGGCGCACTGTGTATAACGTGCTCTACCTGCCGCAATGTGTATAACGTGCTCTACCTGGCACAATGTGTATAACGTGCTCTACCGGGCGCATTGTGTTTAACGTGCTCTACCGGGCGCATTGTGTTTAACGTGCTCTACCGGGCGCATTGTGTTTAACGTGCTCTACCGGGCGCAGTGTGTATAACGTGCTCTACCGGGCGCAGTGTGTATAACGTGCTCTACCGGGCGCAGTGTGTATAACGTGCTCTACCGGGCGCAGTGTGTTTAACGTGCTCTACCGGGCACAGTGTGTAAAACGTGCTCTACCGGGCGCAGTGTGTAAAACGTGCTCTACCGGGCGCAGTGTGTATAACGTGCTCTACCTGGTGCAGTGTCTATAACGTGCTCTACCTGGTGCAGTGTGTATAACGTTCTCTACCTGGCGCAATGTGTATAACGTGCTCTACCTGGCGCATTGTGTATAATGTGCTCTTCCTGGCGCATTGTGTATAATGTGCTCTGCCTGGCGCAATGTGTATAAAGTGCTCTACCTGGCGCAATGTGTATAACGTGCTCTACCTGGCGCAAAGTGTATAACGTGCTCTACCTGGAGCAAAGTGTTTAACGTGCTCTACCTGGCGCAGTGCGCATAGGAGGTTCTACCTGGTGCAATGTGTATAAGCGGCACTACTGTGTGGTATAATGTGAATTGGCACTATCATGTGGTCACGCCCCTTCCCCATGAAGCCACACCACTAAAATTAACTAAAATTATATACGGCGTACAGTTATGGAGAGGAATATATTATACATTAAAAAAAAAAAAACATTGCCATAAACAGCCAAGATTACGAGGCATCAGGATGAACTCACCTGCGCCAACACAGTAATGAAGTTCCTATTCAGATGCACGGCTTCATAAAGTGCTAGCAGTATGGCCTCATTCGTTCTGTTCAAAACATCACAGCGACAGTTACACTGTATAGAAGATAAACCGCCGAACCTACAACCCCCTCCCCCCCCTCTCAGAGGAAATAACTTTCAGATGCAGAAATATAAACACAATTCCCACGGTACCGGATACATCAGTTTCCCAAACTCCGCCATTACAGTCCAGGCTCTAAGGATATTCATGGTTGAGTCCAGATAGTTAAATCGAATTGAACGAGGTACTAATTAAGTCACCTGTGCTCAAACATTGATATCCTTATAACCTGGCCTGTAATGGTGGAGTTTGGGAAATCCAGCATGCATTAGCTCAGGTTCTCCCACACACGGTGAGCCAGCCATATCTGCCCAAACAAGTACTGAAATCCCATATACAGCAAAACACATTTACCTGTACTTTAATAAGTGTCCCCATTTCATGCAGCAATTATCCAGTTGACCTTATTTGCCAATGAATGAGAAGTTGCCCAAAGCAACTTCCACCTATCACGTCCGGCCGTCGGCACTCCATAAACCATATAATATCGGATAAGAGTTGCGGTCATCTTTCAGTGGGCGCCATACCGTCTCTAAATCACCCATGATCAAAACCATTGTGGTCTCGCAAGGCATGCTGAGAACTGTAGTTCAACGACAGCAGGCCATGATTCTCAACAGCTAACACAAAAATTGCTAGAATATGCCACATCCACAGCACGTCAATTACCCCATTTGTCTATGTGTCTAAGCGTTGCGATCACCATTTTTACATATGTTTTTCATGGCTTTGTTTTGTCACAATAAACACAATACGGGCAAATACTTACTGCACGGAGATCTTCTCATCCCCATCTGCTATGAACATACTGCCCACCTGTGGACACAGACAGAATTGCAAGCTTAAAGAAGCCATGTGTTTAAATGAGAAAACTTTTATCAAGGTTAAGCGGATACCACAGAGGATTCAAACTCATCTACCACGGTCACCTCTTCTCTTTGAATAGCTCTTTGTATAAAACCCACCCCGTGCTTAGGCCACACACAGGGATAGACCTAAAGATATTTCCACAAATGATTTTGCCTCATGTTACAAATCTTTAGGAATAACAAACAGGGATTTCCAGGGAAAACTGTGACATGTGTGAGCTATACACATAGGAAGAGGCCAAAATCCACAATGGACAGAAATATTTCCAGCTGCCCATTGTGCACCACCTCTAGATAGGAGATCCTCAACGATGGCAATGAATAATTTGGGGTCAAGTCATTGCTGAGGATCTACAGCTTTCGGTGGTGCACTAATGGGCAACTGGACATATTTCAGTCCGTTGTGGATTTTGGCCAATTACTATGTGTAGAGATAACATACCAGATCACAGTTTTCCCAGGAAAGACCTGAACGCTTTGCAATTTACCTCCATTGATGCTTTGGGGTGCGCAGTAATTAATTCAGGATGAGGAGCCCTGGCACTGACAAGCAAAATTATAGTATTTCTAGGTGCCGCTTCCCAAACCTGAAGCCTGAATCTCAGGGGTGGAGTGTGTCACAGGAAGAGGCTCTATCGCCTCTGCTCGAGGCTGGCCCGTGGGGTCAAATTCCAGGCCCCACGCATCTCTGACCTGGTTGTAATTGCAAACTCGTCTTACCGCTGCTGTTATGCTACCTCCGGTTACCCAGTACACTGGGGGGGTATTAAGAAGAAACCATCAATAAAACCAAATTATGGTACTCACCATACTCGTTAGGGCAGAGAAAAACCCGGTCTGGTTTTCTTCCTGCTTGTCCCGGTATTGCCTGAAAGAGAAAAACCAAAACAAACACATTTCATTCAGACTGGATGAAATCCCCCTTCATCCCGAGTGCTGTACAACATGGTGTTCTGTAATCAACAGAAACCAATCAAATATCAGGTTTCATTAGGCTAGTCCAAGTAGGAACCAACCAGATCTCAAGTTCCATTGGCCTAGTGGTGTTCTATAATCAATAGGAACCAATCAAATATCAGGTTCCATTAGTCTAGATCAAGTAAGAAGCAACCAGATCTCAGGTTCTATTGGCCTAGTGCAAGCAGGAACCAACCAGATCTTAAGTTCCATTGGCCTAGTGGTGTTCTATAATCAATAGGAACCAATCAAATATCAGGTTCCATTAGTTTAGATCAAGTAAGAAGCAACCAGATCTAAGGTTCTATTGGCCTAGTGCAAGCAGGAGCCAACCAGATCTCAAGTTCCATTCGCCTAGTGAGATATCAGGTTCCATCAGTCTAGTGAAAGTAATGAAAGGCCCCTAATGACCAAAGCTCTGATAATATAAGGATCAGTCTATCGCTGGTCTGTAATTCTCCTCTAGCTGCAGTTCAGGAGAAGACCTCCCACAGACTCTCACCTATGTATATTGTTACAGGATGCTAATCAACTTTTAGTTTAGTTTGAAAACAAATCCAGGAGGGCAATCACAGACGCACACATTATATATAATTAGTATCTACATATCACTGCTTCCTTCCAGCCCACTGTACGTACACACACACACAGGCTGTGTGAATTTTATTGTATCTAACATATTTAGCACAGTAAGGACTGGTTGATAACCACTGTTTTAGCCATGTGAACCAAGGGTGGCACCGATACGGTGTAATACCGCTTTCACACAGCAAAGGCGGGTCGCACCTGGGAACTACACACAGGTCCTTCCCGGGTGCGACTCGCCATGAGACCCCTTTCAGACTGACGTGACCTGGCAATATGCCGGGTCGGGTTGCAATGGTAGGCAGCGTTGGCATCACGGGGGGGTGGGGGTGGAGCTTGGAGGTGAGATCATCTCCACGCCGACTCCTCCACAGTGTGAACAGGTCCCGCAACGCAATGACCCCGTAACCTGTTCACACCGTACCTGACCCGGTAATAACCCTGCTTTGTTCCCAGTTTGAAATACCGGGTCAGGTGACCTGGGAATTTGGAATTGACCCCTTTCACACCTCGACCTGCTGGACCCGGCAATATACTGGGTTATTTGTGCGGTGTGAAAGGGGTATAAGTCTGTTACTGGTTGCTAGTCGCCGTCCCCTTACCAGCAGGTCCGCTGAGCAGGGCAAGCAGACAGACGGGACGGGTTGACTCTGTAGATAAAGTCAATACACTATCTAATGCACTGAACAGCACAAAACACACACAAGCCGACGTATTTCAGTGTACATACGTGTTGTATTCAAACAGCGCACGGGCTATTACCAGTCCCATCCCCTAAAATGAGAAAAGGAACAACAAAAATAAGTCACTATAGATCAATCAGGATTCATGCCACAAAGAAGAAGGGATAATGGAGAAGAGAGAAGATAATGTCACACTCACATTCAGTGTTCCCTCGTCATCCACAATAGACAACTTCACAATGTACGGGTTCACAGACTGGAGAGAAGGGAAACATGAAACCGGATCACTGACCATGCATTACTGTAGCTGGGGTAAGCCTGGTTACACGTCTGTTTACAGGTAGTAATATACATTGATGTTCTAGAACGTGGTGACACAAAGAGTACATCACAGACGGGCAACCTGTGCCTCTCCAGCCTGGTGTGACGTTACAAGCCCCAGCATCCCCCGACAGTCCGTAGCTGGCACTTGGACCCCCACAGCAATTGTAGAGTGAAACGCTCTGCTGAGTTAATACAGCATAGCAACAGGCTGACCAAGATGAAATGCTGACCCTCCTTACATTTTCTTTATGCCAGAAGGGGGCAGCAGGGTGCGCGTTGTTGCTGCACGACCTACAACCTGTAATGACAGCTGGGCACTAATGCTCTGTTGTTTCTTCATCTTAATAAATTGCAGATGAGTCCTACAGGGGTAGAAGCCGCTCTCACTGACGCCCCCTTCTGTTCTAAACATTCACTTGCTACACTTTATATCACCATCTATGCGACTACAGCAAAAGTCGCTAACACGATCGCAGCATGTGACTCGGAATCAGCTGGACAGTGAGCCAGGATTCCCGCGGAGCGTCCTAACCCAGGGCAGGCGTCACCTATATAGCTGTTGCTATCGGTTACCACCAGCCACTTTGAACTCAGAACATTCCCCAATATGACGTTTAGACATGGTGTCCTCCCTTCTCTTCTACACAGCACAGTATCTTAGGTCTGGCCATCATTCAGTGCATAAGAAAACTACTCACCTCAAATTTCCTGTAGTTGACCAGTAGGGCAAGCAACACGACGGAGTCATAGCCGTGTTCCCTGCGGCTGGGGGGGTTAGACAGAATCTGGAACGACGATAACAATATTATTATAATGTTATGTTACAGGAAAGCGCTTCCACGGAATACAATAAATATCACAGGGGGAGGCACGAGGTGCGGCCTCTGCTTTGGTAGTAGAAAAGGACCCTTATGAAAATTCTAGCTGGGAGTTATCCCACAGCAACACTGTACAATGGGAATAGCGATTGTAATTACATCCAGCCCTGCGATGTATAAATAAAGAAGATCCACGGTTTAAACTGGAAGTTATACAAACGGTCATTATCAAATACAGATACAGATGTCCACCCAGCCTCCTACCCCACCTCGAAGCTCAGCCTTGTCTGCACACCAGTCTAAAGGGCCTCATACACTAGAACGATAATACCCGATTTCATCCTTTCGGGCCGATAAATCGGATGAAAAGTGTTTTACATCCGATCCGCATTCCGGTGAGCATCGGATCGGCGCCCCTAGGTCGTTAGTGCTGCACTCGTGATATGTCGGATCCCGCAGGCATGGCTGGGATCGCATATGATACATTGTGTGCATAAGGACCGCATACGATGTATCCTATGGGATCCTGCCGCCCGGGAAGCTGCCGGGCAGTTCAAGGGAAATAGCATCCGACATGTCGCTGTAGTGTATGGAGCCCTTAAAGCTCAGCCTTGTCTGGAAACCAGTCCTGATTACACGTTGCTGGAACGCCTCTTCCGTACTGCAGTGATAATACAGGGGGCTCTATAGTGATGGCTGCCAGACATGGCTGATCTGGAGACAGCTGATCAATAACAATGAGACCAAACCGCTCATTTCCTGTGTGTATAAATGTACCCAATGTTTCCAATCTGGTTAAAGTAGGATTCCATATTGATCGTGGCCTAAATAGAACCCCCTTCCCCCACATATAAGAATACTCCGATGTACGTTGCAGGCTCTTCGCATAGTCATACAACGGGGAACTCTTCCAGACAAGGAGACTCCTCCAGTCACAATCTACCTTCCACTGATAGCAATGTAATAGATTTCTCCCTGTCCTGGAGAAGCCTCAAGAGTGACGAAGGTGACCAGCCGTAGCCTCGCGTATTAGTCAGGAGCCAGCAATGGTGGGGCCTGGACAGTGCTAAAGGTGATCAGCTGTAGTCCCAGCTGTAAGACAGCACCAGGAACCTCCTAGGCACAGCAAACAGTGGTGGCCACAGGTAAGGGCCCTGATCATAGTACTTCTATAGAGAAGGGAGAGGTGTTGATTAATCCAGCATTACTAAAAAAAAAATAAGATTTTACTCACCGGTAAATCTATTTCTCGTAGTCCGTAGTGGATGCTGGGACTCCATAAGGACCATGGGGAATACCGGCTCCGCAGGAGACTGGGCACAACTAAAGAAAGCTTTAGGACTACCTGGTGTGCACTGGCTCCTCCCTCTATGACCCTCCTCCAGACCTCAGTTAGGATACTGTGCCCGGAAGAGCTGACACAATAAGGAAGGATTTTGAATCCCGGGTAAGACTCATACCAGCCACACCAATCACACCGTATAACTCGTGATACTATACCCAGTTAACAGTATGAATAATAACTGAGCCTCTCAACAGATGGCTCAACAATAACCCTTTAGTTAAACAATAACTATATACAAGTATTGCAGCCAATCCGCACTTGGGATGGGCGCCCAGCATCCACTACGGACTACGAGAAATAGATTTACCGGTGAGTAAAATCTTATTTTCTCTGACGTCCTAAGTGGATGCTGGGACTCCGTAAGGACCATGGGGATTATACCAAAGCTCCCAAACGGGCGGGAGAGTGCGGATGACTCTGCAGCACCGAATGGGCAAACTCTAGGTCCTCCTCAGCCAGGGTGTCAAACTTGTAGAATTTAGCAAATGTGTTTGACCCCGACCACGTAGCTGCTCGGCAAAGTTGTAAAGCCGAGACCCCTCGGGCAGCCGCCCAAGAAGAGCCCACCTTCCTCGTGGAATGGGCTTTCACTGATTTAGGATGCGGCAGTCCAGCCGCAGAATGTGCAAGCTGAATCGTACTACAGATCCAGCGAGCAATAGTCTACTTTGAAGCAGGAGCACCCAGCTTGTTGGGTGCATACAGGATAAATAGCGAGTCAGTTTTCCTGACACTAGCCGTCCTGGAAACATAAATTTTCAGGGCCCTGACTACGTCCAACAACTTGGAAGCCTCCAAGTCTTTAGTAGCCGCAGGCACCACGATAGGTTGGTTCAAATGAAAGGCTGAGACCACCTTAGGGAGAAACTGGGGACGAGTCCTCAATTCTGCCCTATCCATATGGAAAATCAGATAAGGGCTTCTACATGACAAAGCCGCCAATTCTGACACACGCCTGGCCGAAGCCAAGGCCAACAGCATGACCACTTTCCACGTGAGATATTTTAATTCCACGGTTTTAAGTGGCTCAAACCAATGTGACTTTAGGAAATCCAACACCACGTTGAGATCCCAAGGTGCCACTGGAGGCACAAAAGGGGGCTGAATATGCAGCACTCCCTTAACAAAAGTCTGAACTTCAGGTAGTGAAGCCAGTTCTCTCTGGAAGAAAATCGATAGAGCCGAAATCTGGACCTTAATGGAACTCAATTTTAGGCCCATAGTCACCCCTGACTGTAGAAAGTGCAGAAAACGGCCCAGCTGAAATTCCTCCGTTGGGGCCTTCCTGGCCTCACACCACGCAACATATTTTCGCCAAATGCGGTGATAATGGTTTGCGGTCACTTCTTTCCTAGCTTTAATCAGCGTAGGAATGACTTCCTCCGGAATGCCCTTTTCCTTCAGGATCCGGTGTTCAACCGCCATGCCGTCAACGCAGCCGCGGTAAGTCTTGGAACAGACAGGGCCCCTGCTGCAGCAGGTCCTGTCTGAGCGGCAGAGGCCATGGGTCCTCTGAGATCATTTCTTGAAGTTCCGGATACCAAGCTCTTCTTGGCCAATCCGGAACAATGAGTATAGTTCTTACTCCTCTTCTCCTTATTATCCTCAGTACCTTGGGTATGAGAGGAAGAGGAGGGAACACATAAACCGACCGGTACACCCACGGTGTCACTAGAGCGTCCACAGCTATCGCCTGAGGGTCTCTCGACCTGGCGCAATATCTTTCTAGCTTTTTGTTGAGGCGGGACGCCCTCATGTCCACCTGTGGCCTTTCCCAACGGTTTACAATCAGTTGGAAGACTTCTGGATGAAGTCCCCACTCTCCCGGGTGGAGGTCGTGCCTGCTGAGGAAGTCTGCTTCCCAGTTGTCCACTCCCGGAATGAACACTGCTGACAGTGCTAACACGTGATTTTCCGCCCATCGGAGAATCCTTGTGGCTTCTGCCATCGCCGTCCTGCTTCTTGTGCCGCCCTGTCGGTTTACATGGGCGACTGACGTGATGTTGTCTGACTGGATCAGTACCGGCTGGTTTTGAAGCAGGGGTTTTGCCTGACTTAGGGCATTGTAAATGGCCCTCAGTTCCAGAATATTTATGTGTAGGGAAGTCTCCTGACTCAACCATAGTCCTTGGAAGTTTCTTCCCTGTGTGACTGCCCCCCAGCCTCGAAGGCTGGCATCCGTGGTCACCAGGACCCAGTCCTGTATGCCGAACCTGCGGCCCTCTTGAAGATGAGCACTTTGCAGCCACCACAGCAGAGACACCCTGGTCCTTGGAGACAGGGTTATCAGCCGATGCATCTGAAGATGCGATCCGGACCACTTGTCCAACAGGTCCCACTGAAAAGTCCTTGCATGGAACCTGCCGAATGGAATTGCTTCGTAGGAAGCTACCATTTTTCCCAGGACTCGCGTGCAGTGATGCACCGACACCTGTTTTGGTTTCAGGAGGCCTCTGACTAGAGATGACCGCTCCTTGGCTTTCACCTCCGGGAGAAACACTTTTTTCTGTTCTGTGTCCAGAACCATCCCCAGGAACACTAGACGTGTCGTAGGGACCAGCTGTGACTTTGGAATATTTAGAATCCAACCGTGCTGTTGTAGCACCTCCCGAGATAGTGCTACCCCGACCAACAACTGCTCCCTGGACCTCGCCTTTATCAGGAGATCGTCCAAGTACGGGATAATTAAAACTCCCTTTTTTCGAAGGAGTATCATCATTTCGGCCATTACCTTGGTAAAAACCCTCGGTGCCGTGGACAGACCAAACGGCAACGTCTGGAATTGGTAATGACAATCCTGTACCACAAATCTGAGGTACGCCTGGTGAGGATGGTAAATGGGGACATGCAGGTAAGCATCCTTGATGTCCAGTGATACCATGTAATCCCCCTCGTCCAGGCTTGAAATAACCGCCCTGAGCGATTCCATCTTGAACTTGAATTTTTTTATATAAGTGTTCAAGGATTTCAAATTTAAAATGGGTCTCACCGAACCGTCCGGTTTCGGTACCACAAACATTGTGGAATAGTAACCCCGTCCTTGTTGAAGGAGGGGCACCTTGACTATCACCTGCTGGGAATACAGCTTGTGAATTTCCTCTAGCACTGCCTCCCTGCCTGAGGGAGTTGTTGGCAAGGCAGATTTGAGGAAACGGCGGGGGGGAGACGTCTCGAATTCCAGCTTGTACCCCTGAGATACCACTTGAAGGATCCAGGGATCCACCCGTAAGCAAGCCCACTGATTGCTGAAGTTTTTGAGACGGGCCCCCACCATACCTGGCTCCGCCTGTGGAGCCCCAGCGTCATGCGGTGGACTTGGAGGAAGCGGGGGAGGACTTTTGCTGCTGGGAACTGGCTGTATGCTGCAGCTTTTTCCCTCTACCTCTGCCTCTGGGCAGAAAGGACGCGCCTTTAACCCGCTTGCCTTTCTGGGGCCGAAAGGACTGTACCTGATAATACGGTGCTTTCTTTGGCTGTGAGGGAACATGGGGTAAAAATGCTGACTTCCCAGCTGTGGCTGTGGAAACGAGGTCCGAGAGACCATCCCCAAACAACTCCTCACCTTTATAAGGCAAAACTTCCATGTGCCTTTTAGAATCTGCATCACCTGTCCACTGCCGAGTCCATAATCCTCTCCTGGCAGAAATGGACATTGCACTTATTTTAGATGCCAGCCGGCAAATATCCCTCTGTGCATCTCTCTCATGTATAAGACTGCGTCTTTTATATGCTCTACGGTTAGCAATATAGTGTCCCTGTCTAGGGTATCAATATTTTCTGACAGGGAATCTGACCACGCAGCTGCAGCACTGCACATCCATGCTGAAGCAATAGCCGGTCTCAGTATAATACCTGTGTGTGTATATACAGACTTCAGGATAGCCTCCTGCTTCCTATCAGCAGGCTCCTTTAGGGCGGCCGTATCCGGAGACGGTAGTGCCACCTTCTTTGACAGGCGTGTGAGCGCTTTATCCACCCTAGGGGATGTTTCCCAACGTGACCTATCCTCTGGCGGGAAAGGGTACGCCATTAGTAACCTTTTAGAAATTACCAGTTTCTTATCGGGGGAAGCCCACGCTTCTTCACACACTTCATTTAATTCCTCAGATGGGGGAAAAACCACTGGTAGTTTTTTCTCCCCAAACATAATACCCTTTTTTGTGGTACCTGGGGTAACATCAGAAATGTGCAACACATTTTTCATTGCCTCAATCATGTAACGTGTGGCCCTATTGGAAGTTACATTAGTCTCATCGTCGTCGACACTGGATTCAGTATCCGTGTCGACATCTGTGTCTGCCATCTGAGGTAGCGGGCGTTTTAGAGCCCCTGATGGCTTTTGAGACAGTTGGGCAGGCACGAGCTGAGAAGCCGGCTGTCCCACATCTGCTATGTCGTCAAACCTTTTATGTAAGGAGTTGACACTTTCACGTAATTCCTTCCACAAGTCCATCCACTCTGGTGTCGGCCCCGCAGGGGGTGACATCACATTTATCGGCAACTGCTCCGCCTCCACATAAGCCTCCTCATCAAACATGTCGACACAGCCGTACCGACACACCGCACACTCACAGGGAATGCTCTGACTGAGGACAGGACCCCACAAAGCCCTTTGGGAAGACAGAGAGAGAGAGTATGCCAGCACACACCAGAGCGCTATATAACACAGGGATTAACACTGTAACTGAGTGATTTTCCCAATAGCTGCTTGTATACACAATATTGCGCCTAAATTTAATGCCCCCCCTCTCTTTTTTACCCTATGTTGTCTGGAAACTGCAGGGGAGAGCCTGGGAGCGATCCTTCCAGCGGAGCTGTGAGGGAAAATGGCGCCAGTGTGCTGAGGGAGATAGTCCCGCCCCTTTTTCGGCGGACTTCTCCCGCTTTTTTGTAGGTATATCTGGCAGGGGATTTTACACATATATAGTCTCTGACTATATTATGTGTAGTTTTGCCAGCCAAGGTACTTCATATTGCTGCCCAGGGCGCCCCCCCCCCAGCGCCCTGCACCCATCAGTGACCGGAGTGTGAGGTGTGCATGGGAAGCAATGGCGCACAGCTGCAGTGCTGTGCGCTACCTTGATGAAGACCGAAGTCTTCTGCCGCCGATTTCCAGGACTGTCTTCTTGCTTCTGGCTCTGTAAGGGGGACGGCGGCGCGGCTCCGGGACCGGACGATCGAGGTCGGGCCCTGTGTTCGATCCCTCTGGAGCTAATGGTGTCCAGTAGCCTAGAAGCTCAAGCTAGCTGCAAGCAGGTAGGTTTGCTTCTCTCCCCTTAGTCCCTCGTAGCAGTGAGCCTGTTGCCAGCAGAAGCTCACTGAAAATAAAAAACCTAAAATAAACTTTCTTTTTCTAGGAGCTCAGGAGAGCCCCTAGTGTGCATCCAGCTCAGCCGGGCACAAGATTCTAACTGAGGTCTGGAGGAGGGTCATAGAGGGAGGAGCCAGTGCACACCAGGTAGTCCTAAAGCTTTCTTTAGTTGTGCCCAGTCTCCAGCGGAGCCGCTATTCCCCATGGTCCTTACGGAGTCCCAGCATCCACTTAGGACGTCAGAGAAAAACTCTTAAAGAGTGCAGATTCCTAGGGAAGTCATACGTTTGCCTAAGACTGGGCTTGTAAAGTACGCAGTGGGCCCACCGCTGTGCCCTGCTTTGCAGAGCAGGGCAGAAACAAGATTTCCTTTTGAGGCTACTGAAATGAAGCAAAGTGCTGGACATCCTGGCTCCTTACAGTGAAGATGGGGGCTTGGGACTACCAGTCTGCATATGGAACCGATCTAGCAGAATTTGGGGCTCATCCTGTAATGTTACATGAGCATGTTGCCTTTCTGTGGAAAAGGAGATTGCTAGGTGCACTGAGAAATGATCCCTGAATTGGTCAGAGATTGGCACTTAGGCTGCGGACACGTCTCCTGAGAGCGGCACGTGTGCGGGCATTGTGGGGTGTACACCGGGCAGACCATCCAGCCAAAACCTAAGCAATCTGCGGCGCACATTCTGTGCGTTTAGTAAATGCGGCCCATATTCTGTCTTTTTTTATTACACAAAATACACATAACGTAAGCAGGGATGGATTTCAGTTTTCAGAAGCCGTACTAATTGATTCTCATTTAATGGGAGATGGATTTATCTTGTTCTGATCTACAAACCCAAAGCTAACGCAATTAACGGCATGTGCCAGATGGTCTGTAAAGCTGGGACGTCACCAATGGTCTCCTGGTCACGTGGCACGCTCAGCCTGCATCAGAGGATTTAATGACCATACTTCAAACCGCTCCGCTGTAGAGCAGAGAATCCCAAGGGGAAATAGTGAGGCAACCACCTTACACAGTAACCACAAAGCAGCCACCGCTGCGACACCTCCGTAACGCAAATCCCTCTGTTCAACAATGTTGGGGAAAATTCAAGTCTGTAACTCTCTCTGCACATGTTATATCTGCCTCCCCTGCAGTGCACATGGTTTTGCCCAATTGCTAACAAAAATCCTGCTGCGATCAACTTGGAATTACCCCTATTGCTTTTTTACATTGCTTACCGGCCTTTAAGTCACCTGAAATAGTGACTCCTAGATCCCTTTCCTCCTCAGTAGTTACCAGTATAGTGCTATTAACACTATATTTAGTCTTTGGGTTTTTGAGACCCAAGTGCATGATTTTGCATTTTTTTGGCATTATACTGTAATTGCCACACTCTTGACCATTTCTCAAGTCTACCTAGGTCACCAATCATTTGTTTAACCCTCCTGTGTGTCTACCCTGTTGCATATCTTTGTGTCATCTGCAAAAAGGCATACTTTATCTTCAATACCATTTGAAATATCACCAATAAAGATATTAAAGAACACTGGTCCAATTACAGATCCCTGGGGTACTGCACTGGTAACATTTCCCTCCATAGATTGCACTCCATTTACTACAGCTCTCTGGTTCCTATCCTGCAATCAGGTTCTTATACATTTAACCGTTTTATTATCCAATCCCACGCTTGAGTTTATTTTGCAATCTGCAATGTAGGGCAGTGTCACAAGCCTTACTAAAGTCTACATATGCTACATCTACAGCCTACCCTTGATCTATTATGTTAGTCACAAAGTCAAAAAAGTATATAAGATCTGTTTGGCATGATCTCCCCCCATTAACTACATACTGTTTAGGAACCTGTAAGTTGTCTGATTTAATATATTCCACTACTCTTTCTTTTTATAGTGTTACCATTACTTTCCCTATTACTAATATAAGGCTAATTGGTCTGTAGTTACTTGCTACTTCCTTGCTTCCACTTTTGTGCAGTGGTACTACATTTGCTCTCTTTTCCAGTCCCCTGGAATTGCTCCTGTATCTAGTGACTGGTTGAGTAATTCTGTTAATGGTGCTACCAGCCCCCTTCAAGCTGTTTTAGTATCATTGGATGTATCCCATCTGGCCTCATTGTTTTATCAACTTTCAGTTTTGAGAGTTCTGTTAGAACCTTCTCCTCCGTAAATGTACTTTCATCTATTTTATTTCTATAAATGTCCTTGCAACTTAACTGTGGCCCCTTCCCCTCGCCTTCTGTAGCGAATACTGAGCAAAATTATTTAGATGATCTGGTATTGCCTTGTCTCCCTCCGCCAAACTCTCACTCTCTGTCTTAGGTCTTATTATTTCTCCATTTGATGTTCTCTTTTTACTTATATACTTTTATCTACTGACTGGGCCATTTTCTCCTTAGCTTCTGCCTTTGCACATATGATTACCTTTTTAGCCTCTTTCCATCTGGCACCTCTTTGTCATTAGTATTTTAAGTTTTACCCTGTCTTTATACTAAACCATACTGCTTGATGATCACTGGATCTTAGGTTCTCTCCCACATACACATCTGATATCCTGTCACCATTTGTGAGAATTAAATCTAATATTGCATTTTTGCGAGTGGGCTCCCTCACCAATTGCTTGAGAGATGCTCCCTATAAGGAATTTAGAAATTTGCCACTAAAAGTTGAACTCCCAATTTACATCAAGTAAATAATCTCCCATGATTATGACCTCTCCCTTTAAAGCCATTTTAGTGATATCCAGCAATAAGTTTCTGTCCAAATTCTGCCCCTGGCCTAGTGATCTATAGATAACCCCAGTGAGAGTGCGAATAGTGTCCTTCTCCCGGTTTCTATGGTCATCCAAAGTGCCTCAATTTTTCTTCAATATCAGATATAAAAGTAGCATTTATGCTTTTTTTCCCCACATACGTTGCTACTCTCCTCAGATTCTTCCCACTCTGTCCTTCCTAAATAAATTGGATTCTGGTATAGTTTCATCCCAGTCATGATTCTCATTGCACCATGACTCTGTAATAGCCACAATATCTAGATCATCCCTTGCCGCGATCGCAATTAGCTCTGGATATTTGTCTCCTAAGCTCTTAGCATTTGCACACATAGCTTTAAAAAAGTTTTGTTTGTGCATCTGTTATTTCTAGCCATGTTCAGACAGGCCAAAAAAAAAAAGTCAAGTCTAAATTTGAAATTACCTGTGTTGTGATGTTGTTCAATGTTTGGTAAATTATTATTATTATTTTTATTTATTTAATAAAAAATTTTTAAGGACAGTACACATAGGAGAGATGTGTGCTGAGCGATCTGTCACAGACCACTCAGCACACATCTCTCCCCCCATTCAGCACAGCGCGATGTGTGCTGAGCAAGAGGGAGGGAGGCGGGAGCGCTCATTTCATGAGTGATGAGCTAGATTGTGCATGCATGCAGGCCATTCTATCAACCGGCAAAAGCGACGCGCGGGGCGGCGCATCGCCATCGCTGGAGGGCATACACACGAGAGAGCCATGCTTAAAATCTGAGCAATCTAGTCAGCTTGCTTAGATTTTAAGCACTGATCTCTCTGTGTGTACCCCCCTTTACTGTTCAGAAATCACACTTTGTCCTTTACAACAAGGTTACACCTCACTAATCTAAAGATATAGTAAATTTATTTAAGACAGGCTACACCTGCCCACAAATGGCCAAATAATCAAAGTACTGTAGATAATTAGCACTGTGTTTGAGTAAACAGCAGGCAGCATGCAACAATAAACTATGGGCCTAATTCAGATCTGACAGCAGCAGCAAATTTGTTAGCAGTTGGGGAAAACCATGTTGCACTGCAGGTGGGGCAAATATAACATGTGCAGAGAGAGTTAGATTTGGGTGGGGTGTGTTCAAACTGAAATCTAAATTGCAGTGTAAAAATAAAGCAGCCAGTATTTACCCTGCACAGAAACAAAATAAACCACCCAAATCTAACTCTCTCTGCACAGGTTACATCTGCCCCACCTGCAGTGCACATGGTTTTGCCCAACTGCTAACAAATTTGCTGCTGCGATCAGATCTGAATTAGCCCCTATGTTTGACTGGGAATCCGGTCTCTAGGTCGACAGTCTAGGTCGACCACTATTGGTCGACATGCATTAGGTCAACATGGTTTCTAGGTCAACATGGACACTAGGTCGACATGAGTTTTTCACTTTTGAAAAAAAAAATTAAAACTTTTTCATTCTTCATGATCCACAAGGACTACGATTGGAAACGGTAACCTGTGGCGAGCGTAGCGAGGCATCTTGCCCGAAGAATGGCAAGCAAACACGGTGCACTAATTGGGCTTCCCGGCCACTCTATGAAGAAAACGGCAATTTTTTTTAAAACTCACGTCGACCTTTTGTCGCGTCGACCTAATGCTGACCTATTTCAGGTGTCAACTTAGTTATTGTCGACCCAAGTCTGGTCGACTCTATGATCCACACACGTTCACTGAACAACTTCCCCACACAGGAAATACCAATTACAAGCAAGACGTTACATCAAAAACTTTAAAAGCATACAAGAGCTTTCATAAGAGAGAAATGTAGAGATTAGACTGGAGATTACTTTTTATAGTTCAAAAATACAAATTATGTGATATGCATGAGATGTAGAGCAGATGTTTGCAGCATGAAATGAATTACATACTTTTGTGGCATTAATGCAGTCCATCTGTAGTAGTGTTGGTGTGCAATATGTTTCCCTTCAGTTAAGCGCCGGTATAACGCTAATATCATGATTATAACAACACTTTAAAGCCTGACAGCCTTACAATGATCTTTATATAGTGAAATGTGAATGCAATGATTACAAACTCCTCCCAATACATTCCCATTGTATATTTATTTTTTAAAAAGCACCAAAGACTTTCTATTGTATGTACACACACTGATCTATTTGTACACTAGACAGAAATGGAAATACCTGCAAGATCGCCTCAAATATGCTGTTAATCATAACATATTCCAAAATGGTATTCTGGCTGATGTTATCTGTCACCTGCAACAAAGCAAGACCACAAAATCACGAATAATGTTCAAATATGACAATTTTCTTTTATACACACACACATATATATATATATATATATATATATCACACACACACAATATATACACACACAAACACAATATATACACACATAGGTTAAGTTGCAACAAAAGTTTTATTGAGCAACTACCAGGTGCGTAGGATCCTAGCCTTTACATAAGGTATGAAAGAAACTAGATGTTTGCTCGATACCCGGTAGCATCACAACCCTTTGAACTAGTGTCTTCTCTGCCTACTATGCCAAACTGTAATTTGAAGGATTACCCCACGTGACCCCAAAGCCTACTGCGGATTTCGTCAATGACTTTCTAAAACTTGTTATCCTTCTACCATTATATTGTACCATGAGACACGTCTGAGGAAGCCGCTGAATATCCAGAGCTGGAGAGGCGGGGAAATGCGTCAAGTGGTTTTATATCTACTCCGTTATTAGATGCTGAAAACTTCTCCTGAAAGGTTCTTCTTGGCTGTGGACATTGTGCTAATTCTAACAGCAGCGCTAAGCAAGGAGAAACGGGGAATATCTCCTGTGTGTCCCAAAGTCCGCTGTGGATAAAATCCAGGAATCAGGAATTGGACTCCATGTATGTATAGCCCCCATATTTTTGCTATCAAAGGGAGGTAGGAGAACCAGTCCGTGTTTAAATTAGAGGTGGATTGCCTCATCAATATACTTCAGATCCTGACTATAGAGGACTAATGCACTAACTAATGGGAAAGAATGATTAATATCACCACCGGAGGAGTGTATGCATACTAACTTTTAAATTACTGATTGGCTTACTAACACTGAACAGAGTTTATATAAAGAACACTGTTGGTTGCTAAGTAATTAATTGCGCTTTAATTGAATTGTTTTATAGACTGATTTTATTTACATGTTATATGGCCATATATATGTTGTGTGTATGTATAAATAATTATTTTAAGTACTAAATTGATTAAGTTGTCTGGACAGCGCTTCCTGATCAACTTCGGTTTACAGTATATGTTCTTTATTCTGTTTTATTTAAAAAGGTGTTTGCAATAACCTTTACCAGGAAGCAGTAGTCCGGTTACGGATATACGACTGCCAGCTTTTAAGATCAGGCGCTGAGTATTTGTTTTTCTTGTTCTATTGTACCAGCCTGCAAGGGCTGATCACACACAGAAGATAATCTTCCTGTAGACTGATCACAATCTAGACCAGTGGTTCCCAAACTTTCTTGAATCATGACACCCTAAAAGTATCAGCATTTTTTTCATGGCGCCCTTAGGATACAAGTTTTTGTCAATATTAAAATTAAGTAAACTGTGCTTACAGGTCATCCTTTGCTTCAAGTTGTGTGGTGTACAGTTGTGCTTCTGTTGGTCAACATAGAAATCCTGTAACAAGACTTGCAGCAGCAAGCTAATTTTTGTTTGCCCCTCAAGAGAGCACATGCAGAACTTAAGGCGGGTACTGACGGGAGAGAGGTGTGCTGAGCGATCTTAACACAGACCGCTCAGCACACATCTCTCCCCCCGCTCAGCACAGCGCAATGTGCTGAGCGAGGGGACGGACGGACGGGGGGCCGCTCACTTCACAAAGCGGTGAAGTGAGCGACCCGCTAGATTGAGCCTGCAAGTAGGGGCCGCGCATCGCTATCGCTGAGGAGGGCATACACACGGCAGATCCACGCTTAAAATCTAAGCAATCTAGTCAGATTGCTTAGATTTTAAACACGGATCGATCTCTCCGTGTATATCCCCGTTTAGTGGCCCTCATTCCGAGTTGTTCGCTCGCAAGCTGCTTTTAGCAGCTTTGCACACGCTAAGCCGCCGCCTACTGGGAGTGAATCTTAGCATCTTAAAATTGCGAACGAAAGATTCGCAATATTGCGATAAGACTTCTCTGTGCAGTTTCTGAGTAGCTCCAAACTTACTCGGCATCTGCGATCAGTTCAGTGCTGGTCGTTCCTGGTTTGACGTCACAAACACACCCAGCGTTCGCCCAGACACTCCTCCGTTTCTCCGGCCACTCCCGCGTTTTTCCCAGAAACGGTAGCGTTTTTTTCACACACTCCCATAAAACGGTCAGTTTCCGCCCAGAAACACCCACTTCCTGTCAATCACATTACGATCACCAGAACGATGAAAAAGCCGTGAGTAAAATTCCTAACTGCATAGCAAATTTACTTGGCGCAGTCGCAGTGCGAACATTGCGCATGCGCACTAAGCGGAAAAACGCTGCGATGCGAAGAATTTTACCGAGCGAACAACTCGGAATGACCCCCAGTGATCCTAAACCCTATTTGGTAACGGAACTTGTATAACAGTTGGTAAACAGCATCAGGGTAAGAGGATCATCTCACTTTAGCAACTAACTTAGCTGTTTTCAATGTCAAGTTATGTTCTGCATCATATACAGAGTCAGTCACACACAATATACAAGTGTCATTACTCAGCAGAGTCTCCTGGTACCTCCTAATTACATTGCACTGTGGACTAAGATGTCCGACGTTAGCAGAGTTGCACGGGACCCGGCGGCTCGATCACGCCCGGCATCTCGTGCTGGGTGACGTATTGAGTATAGATGTATGAGGACACATCTGTGCTTAGAAATACACATATTTACATTGAGCTCTGTGACCTATATGTGGTTACACAACTATGTGGTGTCACCTTCTACTATCCATATATTTGACACATCCATTTATTTTACAGTGGCCAAACTTTTTGACTATTGTGCGATCTACCAAGTAGGGACATTTGCAAATGAAAAGGGGCGTGGTCTTGTGGCAAGGGGAGTAGGAACATTCCCAATCAAATCAGATCCATTTTAAATTAATTCACAGAGGTGTATTCAAATTGTGCCGTTTTTTTTTGACCAGTCGAAAAAAAAATGCACTTTTCGCCCGTTTTTTAGGTCAAATTTACATTCGACCTATTCAATACCTGTGCGTTTTTTTTGACTGGTTGAAAAATCCGGCACTGGCGAAAAGCACGTGTATCGGCAAATTCGCTGCTGATATACGTGTTTTGGCGAACTCATGGGCGTTTTATCCTATTTTTGGCACAATTTTCGCCCATGTCGGTAGGTCCCAATCTGTTCCTGCCACAAACCCCGCTCCGAGCTGGGAGCCACATTTAACAGTTAATAGCTGCATACTTCTCAAGAGACACAGGTTGGCCATCCCCACTCTACAGAGCCTGTTACATGTGACAACCTAAGCCAGGCCTGGCCAACCTGTGGCTCTCCAGATGTTGTGAAACTACACATCCCAGCATGCTCTGCCACAGTTTTAGCATTCCCTAACAGCAAAACTGTGGCAAGGCATGATGGGACTTGTAGTTTTACAACAGCTGGAGAGCCACAGGTTGTCCGGGCCTGGCCTAAGCCAATTAAGAATCATCCTGATTCGTATTGACTATTGCTGTCACACGTGACCACCTACAGGGACAGCAGGGGCTTCAGCCACCCGTGGCTTTAGAGCAGCAAGCCAATAAGAATCGTCCTGAATCTTATTGGCTGCTATTGGACGTCACCACGATCTACTGATCAAGAAGTGCCCGTTATCAACCAGTAGATAACAATCAACCTTGTGGACACACCTACAGTAGAAGATATTTAAATCTCATTATTTCCTAACAGTGTCTGCAGCGTTGCCTGTAAAATGCAGCTTGTGCGATCTATAACTGTACAGGATTTACTCACGGTGACTAAGCAGAGTAGAAGCTTCAGGCAAAGGCTCTTTAAACTCTCCGAGCCGTCCCCACACAGCAGAATATCCAAACTCTCCATCAGATTCTGTGGACAAAGTTTTGAGATAAGATTTCATCAAAGGCAATCTTAGCAGACACGGAAATCATGTTATTATTTGCATAAAGAAATGAACAGTAGAGTTTTGTCTGCTACTCTGTTAATATAAAATGGAAGATTGGGGGAATGATAAAACGGCTGAAATTGCTGACAAGTACAGAAACGTTTCTGGGAAGACGTCTGTTTAGTACTAGGGTGCTGAGATCGCACAGGCTGAGAGCTGCAGCAGTGACAGGAAGATGTAAGTAGCAGCTGACTCTCAAATGCAGAATAGATTGCGCTTCTACAAGAGAGTGCATGGTGGAAGTTACAACAACTTTACCACTGACACTCGAGTGACTGCCTCTAGGAGAGTTTGCGGTTCTGTCCCTTCAGCACTTACAAAAAGGACATGTGATTTATAAGTCTCTCCCAGGACGTATAAACCGTTTTATTTTTCTAGAGGGGTACCCCTCCCCCTGAACGCTAAAATCTGTCTGCACATTTTATAATTCCATACCCCCCAGAGCCAAAATCAGATTCTTGTGCTTGTAATTAAAGTAATTTTCCTCGGTCCACTGGGGGATAATAGAGTACAGAAGTGGAGCAGGGAACCTGGACATTCTACAAACTTCAAACTCAAGCTCGGCCCCTCTCTATACCCCAGTGACTGCCTGGAACGCTTCATTTTTGTCTAACAAAGGCCCAGATTACAGACTAGGGGGGAATTCAATTGAGATTTAATATACCCCATGGCGCAGGGTTTTTCCCGCAGCCGCTGGGATTTCCTATTCAATTAAATTTCCTATTCCGGTGATTTGTATAGAAATCACAGAGTCTTTTTTTCACACACCCCCGAAGCAAGCCTGACTTTTTTACTAAAATTGTTATTTTTAGGGGGGGGGGGGGGGGGGAATAAAAATCAGAGAGACTTTCTCTGCCACCCTTGCATGTGAAATGATTCAGCAGAGTCTCGCTGTACATCCTAGTAAGATGTATATTCAGGAAAAAAAAAAAAAAGATGCAAAATAGATGCCTGGTGCTAAAAGCGTCGACGGGACCTGGCTCGCTGAGAGGGGCTGTTTGGCACCACTGCAGCAATCGCGTATGAGGACACATCTGTAAGTGGGAATAGCAATCTCTAATCCGCACTCTTTCCCAGGCAGTTTTTACTAAACTTGCCCTCTGTTTAAAACAAACACCTAAAAAAAAAAAACCTGTGTGGACAGATCAAAGACAAAGTGAATGATTTCACTTATATCCGTAGATGTGACAAAAAATACCATTCATGTTTAAGCTTTAGATCCACTGTAATCCCGCTTAAATATATTTGCTGTACAACGTATAGTTTGCTTCTCCTGCTCCATTACACTGTACAAGTGGCCTGACCCTGTCCGTAGGGCTTCACAAAGTCGCTTCCCAGGAAACTGTTCCTTTTGGGTTGCATTTGCCGAGAATTTCATCGACAACACACAAACGGCCACTATTCCATTTAGATTTCCAATCTAATTCTTGTACCTTCATTCGAAGTTCTGCCTTATCAAATCCCATTAGCATGTTTATAATATCAAAGCCGGATGTAGGCTTGTTCTTCTGGTGAACCCCACGGATCAATGCGCAGAGTGTCTGCAAAAGAGGAAACTGAAATGTTCATTCCGAATCAAATCCATTTATCCTATAATGACACAGAATGTTTTGCTGGAGACCAGACTTGTGATACTGGGCACTGTCCAAGCAAAGCATAGGAAAACATAATTAAGTAGTTATGCATATAAGGGACTCCTTCAGGCTTAACTTAAAAAGACATAAAAAAAGGTTTTAAGGGACGTCCAACTGAATGGGAGGAGACTTCTATGTAAAGAAAGATGGTTGTCCACTTCAAATAGGACCAGGCCTAGAAATAATTACAGTTGATGTTCATTGCAGTTGGACAGATGTCCAGACCTCTATATAACTTGGAAGCTTTAAAATAGCGGTCCTACCTGTAGGGAGTTGACCACTCGGATCTGGTGCTCGGCTCCCAGAGCCTGGATACAATGCTGGAAGAGGCTGTTAATATTGTCCTTTATCTTCATTAATTCTTCTCCATCTAGAGACTCCAACTTCGCCTCCAGATACTCTAGATTCACCTGGTCAAACACAGTTAAAATAAAAAAGTCAAAAAGATTAAAAAAGTTTCAGACAGGCTGATTTCAATGTGAGGGAGCAGCTTTTAGATTTCTCTGGTGGCCAGATGTGCGTCCACAGCTCCGCCAATACAAATGACGACAGGTATAGTTCAAGTGATAAAAGGGATATGTAATAACACTGGGCCTGATTCAGGTTAGTATGTTAACACAATGGTTTACATACTAAGCTAACGGTGCGAGAACTGCACATGGAAAGCAGTTAGCTTCCCGACGAACGGGATCCCGGCGGTCAATATACCGTCGCCGGGATCCCGAAGGAGGATGCACTGCCGGCATCACATTACCGACAGCCAGCATCCCGGTCGTCCTCACAGCGGGACGCGCTGCCGTCCTGCAGCGGGGGGAGGGGAGGTTAGGTTTCGGCAGGAGGAGGGGGGTTAGCATTAGGGAGCAGGGACGGGAAGGTTAGGGTTAGGGACCGGGGAGGAAGCGTTAGGTTTAGGCGCTTAGAGGGGGAGGTTAAGGTTAGGCATCAAGCACAGAGGGTTGGGTTAGGCACCAGCAGGGAGGGTTAGGGTAGGGAAAAGGTGAAGGTTAGGGCCCTTAATGTGGGTCTGATGGGATTCTGATGGACGGGATGCCGCTGTCGGTACACGGACAGCCGACATCCCGTCCATCGGCAAATCATACTGCTCCCCTGCATATGCGCAGAATGGGTCCTGTGTTGTTGCACACAGTGTCCCCTATGCTATACCGCCTGACTGACAGGCTGTGCCCGTTTGGGGGCGGGGAGAGGGTGGCAGCAGAAGACTGTACTATAAAACGGGGTGTGCCACCCCTGTTTTATAAGTGTGCAAAGGCCAGGGTCTGCTGCTTCAGCCCTAGCAATGTGAACAGCCCGGCCATGCACGCATAACCTGAGGATAGCTCAGATGGCGATGTGCAGAAAAATGTGACCCGATGTTGCATCTTCGGAGGCATCTGTGGATCACACAAGCCGGCAAGAGGAGTCTATTTACTCAAGACGCCAGCTGCGGCTTTTGCATATTTTGGCACCAGCAGCTGCTATGTCCAGATGCAGCTGCGGTACAAACTACGTCCATCTCTGAATCACGCCCACTAAGCGCTCACATAGACACCTCCTACACCTTCTATTATAGAGCGGAAAACATATAAAAGGTACTAGGGAAGATTTGCTTCTATTCAAAAGAAATCCCTACCAAAGAGCAGTAAAATAGAAACTTTGGGGTTCTGGTCTTGAGAATTGTTTGGGGTCCAAAAATTTGTCAAGTGCTGTCTTAATAGTTTTTAAGGCGGCTGATAAGCGCTCTTTCCTAAATATATGAGGCGATGATACCTGCCTTTTAAATTAAACATCAAGTATAACAAATAATTAATTAAAAACAGTTTACCTTCATGAGGAAGAGTTCATCCCAAAATCGGGGGTTGCATTTGGTGGGGTCATCTCTCTAGACATCAGAAACGTAAAATCAGTACCTCCCAGTAACATGTAACATAGTATCTAAGGTTGAAAAAAGACAATTGTCCATCGGGTTCAACCTATTTGTGGTCTATTATGCACAATTATTTTGTATAAAATTTTGACTGAAGTTGCTGGCTGCCGTTCCGATTAACCCCTCTTTTTTATAATAACCATAGTGCATGACTATGCCCCGTAACCCTGGATATCCTTAACCATTAGGAATTTATCGAACCCATTCTTAAAGGTGTTGACTGAGTTGGCCATTACAACTCCCTCAGGCAGGGAATTCCAAACACGTATCGTCCTTACCGTAAAAAAGCCTTTACGCCGTATTGTGTGGAATCTCCTCTCCTCTAACCTGAGCGAGTGTCCACGAGTTCTCTGTGTTGATCTAACCAAAAACAGGTCCTGTGCAAGATCTGTATATTGTCCCCTTATATATTTGTAAATGTTGATCATGTCCCCTCTTAATCTCCTCTTTTCCAGTGTAAACATGCGTAGTCTTGCAAGCCTTTCCTCGTATTCCAGCGTCTCCATACCCTTAATTAGTTTGGTCGCCCGCCTTTGAACCTTTTCTAGCTCCAGGATATCCTTTTTGTAGTAAGGTGCCCAGAATTGTACACAGTATTCAAGGTGTGGCCTCACAAGTGATTTATATAACGGGAGTATAATACTCTCGTCCCTAGCATCAATTCCCCGTTTTATGCATGCTAATATCTTATTAGCCTTCTTTGCTGCAGTCCTACTTTGGGTACTACTGCTTAGTTTGCCATCTATGAGGACACCTAAGTCCTTTTCCAGTACAGAATCCCCTAAGTTTACCACATTTAGTAGGTAGGTGTTATTTTTGTTCTTGTTACCACAGTGCATTACCTTACACTTGTCTGTATAGAAGCGCATTCTCCATTTCGCTGCCCAAGCTTCTAATTTAACTAAGTCATTCTGAAGCGACTCAGCATCCCCCTCCGCATTTATAACTTTACACAATTTGGTATCATCTGCAAAAATTGACACCATGCTCTCTAGACCTTCTGTTAGGTCGTTAATGAAAATATTGAACAATAGCGGTCCTAATACTGAGCCTTGCGGCACACCACTTAGCACTTCAGTCCAAGTTGAAAAAGATCCATTAACCACAACGCGCTGCTCCCTATTATCTAACCAGTTTTTGACCCAAGTGCATATTGTGCTTCCTAGCCCTGATTCTTGTAGCTTGTAGATAAGTCTCATGTGTGGTACAGTATCGAACGCTTTGGCAAAATCTAAAAAGATTACATCCACCTCTTTACCCTGATCTAGGTTTGCGCTTACTGTTTCATAAAAGCCAAGTAAGTTGGTTTGACAGGATCTGTCCTTCATAAACCCATGTTGATTCCTTTTAATGACCTTATTAACTTCAAGGAACTTCTGAATACTATCTCTTAGAATACCTTCCAATACTTTCCCCACTATAGATGTAAGACTAACTGGTCTATAATTACCTGGTTCAGCTTTACTTCCCTTTTTGAATATAGGCACTACTTCCGCTATACGCCAGTCTTTGGGAACCATACCTGATATTACTGAATCCTTAAAGATCAAAAATAGCTGCTTGCAAGTTCATAGTGAAGCTCCATTAGAACCCTTGGGTGAATACCATCGGGACCTGGTGACTTATTAATCTTTAAATGTTTTAATCGGTCACAGACTACTTCCTCGCTTAAATAAGTACCTATCAGTGGGATATTTTCATTATTGAGATTATATGTTAGTCCCTGAATTGGGTCCTCTCTAGTAAATACTGTTGAAAAAAACTTATTTAGTGTGTCCGCTATGTCATTATCATTTTTGCTTAAGACTCCCAACTTGTCTTTTAAAGGGCCTATACTCTCCTTTAAAGGGCCTATAATGTGAGACATTATTTTCTTGTGTATGCAAAAAACAGATCTTATCAAATGAAAGCTGCTTTATGTGAAAAGAATTAAGCAAAGTCCACAAAATATCCTTTATTCACTTCTATCTATTTGTAATAAATCCATGATCATGAGGTAGGTTTTTTGTCACAGCGGCACGCAAGACTTCCTGTCAAATGGTGTACCTGAGGGGCATTAGAGTTCAGCTCTAAGGGGGAGATTTAGCAAACATTCTAAATATGAGAAGTGGCGATGTTGCCTATAGCAGCCAATCATATTTTAGATGTCATTTATCTAATACATTCTATAAAATCAAAGCTGGAATCTAATTGGCTACTACAGGCAACACCTCAACTTTTCATCTGTGGGATGTCAGACACATCTTACTCCTAGGAACTCATTCCGAGTTGATCGCTTGCTGACGTTTTTCGCAGCGCCGTGAACAGGTTACTACTGCGCAGGCGTATGCACCGCAATGCGCAGGCGTGTCATACGGGTACAAAGCGGAACGTTGCTGGGCGATGGATTTAACGAAGAATCCATTCGCACAGCCGATTACAAGGAAATTGACAAGAAGAGGGCATTTGTGGGTGTGTTTGGAAAACGCAGGCGTGTCCAATCGTTTGCAGGGCGGGTGTCCGACGTCAATTCCGGGACCAAAAAGACTGAAGTGATCGCAAGGGCTGAGCAAGTCCAGAGCTACTCAGAAACTGCAAAAAAAAATTTTGTCCCGCTCGGCTGCACACTCGTTCGCACACTTGCAATGCGAAAATACATCCCCCCCCCCCCCCCCCCCCCGTGAGCGGCAACTATGTGTTTGCACGGCTGCTAAAAGTAGCTAGCGAGCGATTAACTCGGAATAAGGGCCACAAAATGGCCGAACAGAGGGCAACTTTGTGCGTGAGAGACTTGGATTTTAGGAAACTCATTGTGTGAATTACCAATGTTACCTCAGGCCACGAATGTGTTCTCAGATCATGTATCCTTATACCTTATTTAAATACAAAACATTGTCATTAGCCCTCTCCATCTATTTTTCTCTGACGTCCTAGTGGATGCTGGGTACTCCGTAAGGACCATGGGAATAGACGGGCTCCGCAGGAGACTGGGCCCTTCTTTAAAGAAAAGATTAGGTACTACACCTGGTGTGCACTGGCTCCTCCCTCTATGCCCCTCCTCCAGACCTCAGATAGAATCTGTGCCCGGCCAGAGCTGGATGCACTCTAGGGGCTCTCCTGAGCTTCCTAGAAAGAAAAGTATTTGTTAGGTTTTTTTTTTCAGTGAGATCTGCTGGCAACAGACTCACTGCTACGTGGGACTGAGGGGAGAGAAGCGAACCTACCTGCTTGCAGCTAGCTTGTGCTTCTAGGCTACTGGACACCATTAGCTCCAGAGGGATCGAACACAGGGCCCGACCTCGATCGTCCGTTCCCGGAGCCGCGCCGCTGTCCCCCTTGCAGAGCCAGAAGACGGAAGAAACCGGAGGAAATCGGCGGCTGAAGACTTCGGTCTTCAATAAGGTAGCGCACAGCACTGCAGCTGTGCGCCATTGCTCCCACAGCACACCACACGCTCCGGTCACTGGTGGGTGCAGGGCGCTGGGGGGGGGGCGCCCTGGGCTGCAATTAAGATACCTTTTGGCAATAAAAAGCACATAATACAGTGTTTAACACTGTATATGTGCGGAAACCCCCGCCATTAACGATATAAAAAGCGGGAGAAGCCCGCCGTTGAAGGGGCAGGGCTATCTCCCTCAGCACAGCCAGCGCCATTTTCTCTTCACAGCTCCGCTGGAAGGACGCTCCCCGGCTCTCCCCTGCAGTATACACTACAGAAAGGGTAAAAAGAGAGGGGGGGCACATAAATTTAGGCGCAAATTGTGATATAAGCAGCTATAGGGGGAAAATTCACTTTGTGTATAGTGTCTATCCCTCTGTTATATAGCGCTCTGGTGTGTGCTGGCATACTCTCTCTGTCTCCCCAAAGGACTTTGTGGGGTCCTGTCCTCAGTCAGAGCATTCCCTGTGTGTGTGTGCGGTGTGTCGGTACGGCTGTGTCGACATGTTTGATGAGGACGCTTACGTGGAGGCGGAGCAGGTGCCGATAAGTGTGATGTCGCCCTCTGCGGGGCCGACACCTGAGTGGATGGCTATGTGGAAGGTATTAACCGACAGTGTCAACTCCTTGCATAAAAGGTTCGATGACGCAGCTTTGGGACAGCCGGCATCTCAGCCCGCGCCTGCCCAGGCATCTCAGAGGCAGTCAGGAGCTCAAAAACGCCCGCTACCTCAGATGGCAGACACAGATGTCGATACGGAGTCTGACTCCAGTGTCGACGAGACAAATATACAATCCACTAGGGCCATCCGATGCATGATTACGGCAATGAAAAATGTGTTGCACATTTCTGACATTAACCTGGTTACCACAAAAAAGGGTATTATGTTTGGGGAGAAAAAGCAGCCTGTGACTTTCCCCCCATCTGATGAGTTAAATGAATTGTGTGAAGAAGCGTGGGGTTCCCCAGATAAGAAACTAGTAATTTCTAAGCGGTTATTAATGGCGTACCCTTTCCCGCCAATGGATAGGTTACGCTGGGAGACATCCCCTAAGGTGGACAAGGCGCTCACACGCTTATCAAAAAAGGTGGCACTGCCGTCTCAGGATACGGCCGCCTTAAAGGAGCCTGCAGATAGAAAGCCTGCTATTGCTTCAGCATGGATGTGTAGTGCTGCAGCAGCGTGGTCTGATTCCCTGTCTGATAACATTGATTCCCTTGACAGGGACACTATATTGCTAACCATAGAGCATATTAAAGACGTAGTCTTATATATGAGAGATGCACAGAGGGACATTTGCCGGCTGGCATCTAGAATTAATGCAATGTCCATTTCTGCCAGGAGAGTATTATGGACTCGGCAGTGGACAGGTGATGCCGATTCTAAAAGGCACATGGAAATTTTGCCTTATAAGGGTGAGGAATTGTTTGGGGACGATCTTTCGGACCTCGTATCCACAGCAACAGCTGGGAAGTCGACTTTTTTACCTCAGGTTCCCTCACAGCCTAAGAAAGCACCGTATTATCAAGTACAGTCCTTACGGCCTCAGAAAGGCAAGCGGGTTAGAGGCGCGTCCTTTCTGCCCAGAGGCAGGGGTAGAGGGAAAAAGCTGCACCATACAGCCAGTTCCCAAGAACAAAAATCCTCCCCTGCTTCCACTAAGTCCACCGCATGACGCTGGAGCTCCACATGTGGAGCCAGGTGCGGTGGGGGCCCGTCTCCGGAACTTCAGCGACCAGTGGGTTCGCTCACAGGTGGATCTCTGGGTTCTACAAGTGGTATCTCAGGGATACAAGCTGGAATTCGAGACGTCTCCCCCTAGCCGTTACCTCAAATCAGCCTTGCCAGCTACTCCCCAGGACAGGGAGGTAGTACTGGCGGCAATTCACAAGCTGTACCTCCAGCAGGTGATAATAAAAGTTCCCCTCCTTCAACAGGGACGGGGTTACTATTCCACAATGTTTGTGGTACCGAAACCAGACGGTTCGGTGAGACCCATTCTAAATTTGAAATCCTTGAACACTTATATAAGGAAGTTCAAGTTCAAAATGGAATCGCTCAGGGCGGTTATTGTAAGCCTGGAAGAGGGGGATTACATGGTATCACTGGACATCAAGGATGCTTACCTACATGTCCCCATTTACCTACCTCACCAGGTGTACCTCCGTTTTGTGGTACAGGACTGCCATTACCAATTCCAGACAGTGCCGTTTGGTCTGTCCACGGCACCGAGGGTATTTACCAAAGTAATGGCCGAAATGATGATACTCCTTCGAAAGAAGGGAGTTATAATTATCCCGTACTTGGACGATCTCCTTATAAAGGCGAGGTCCAGGGAGCAGTTGTTGGTCGGAGTAGCACTATCTCAGGAAGTGCTACAACAGCACGGCTGGATTCTGAATATCCCGAAGTCGCAGCTGGTTCCTACGACGCGTCTGCTGTTCCTGGGTATGATTCTGGACACAGAACAGAAGAAGGTGTTTCTCCCGGAGGAGAAGGCCAAGGAGTTGTCATCTCTGGTCAGAGACCTCCTAAAACCAAAACAGGTGTCGGTGCATCACTGCACGCGAGTCCTGGGAAAGATGGTAGCTTCTTACGAGGCAATTCCATTCGGCAGATTCCATGCAAGGATCTTTCAGTGGGATCTGTTAGACAAGTGGTCCGGATCGCATCTTCAGATGCATCGGCTGATCACCCTGTCCCCGAGGGCCAGGGTGTCTCTGTTGTGGTGGCTGCAGAGTGCTCATCTACTCGAGGGCCGCAGATTCGGCATACAGGACTGGGTCCTGGTGACCACGGATGCAAGCCTCCGAGGTTGGGGGGCAGTCACTCAGGGAAGAAACTTCCAAGGACAATGGTCGAGTCAGGAAGCTTCCCTACACATAAATATTCTGGAACTAAGGGCCATTTACAATGCCCTAAGTCAGGCAAAACCCCTGCTTCAAAACCAGCCGGTGCTGATTCAGTCAGACAACATCACGGCGGTCGCCCATGTAAACCGACAGGGCGGCACAAGAAGCAGGATGGCGATGGCAGAAGCCACAAGGATTCTCCGATGGGCGGAAAATCACGTGATAGCACTGTCAGCAGTGTTCATTCTGGGAGTGGACAACTGGGAAGCAGACTTCCTCAGCAGGCACGACCTCCACCAGGGAGAGTGGGGACTTCATCCAGAAGTCTTCCAGCTGATTGTAAATCGTTGGGAAAGGCCACAGGTGGACATGTTGGCGTCCCGCCTCAACAAAAAGCTAAAAAGATATTGCGCCAGGTCAAGGGACCCTCAGGCGATAGCTGTGGACGCTCTAGTGACACCGTGGGTGTACCAGTTGGTTTATGTGTTCCCTCCTCTTCCTCTCATACCAAAGGTACTGAGGATAATAAGAAAGAGAGGAGTAAGAACTATACTCATCATTCCGGATTGGCCAAGAAGGACTTGGTACCCGGAACTACAAGAAATGATCTCAGAGGACCCTTGGCCTCTGCCGCTCCGACAGGACCTGCTACAGCAGGGGCCCTGTCTGTTCCAAGACTTACCGCGGCTGCGTTTGACGGCATGGCGGTTGAACGCCGGATCCTGATGGAAAAGGGCATTCCGGTTGAAGTCATTCCTACGCTGATAAAAGCTAGGAAGGATGTGACAGCAAAACATTATCACCGCATATGGCGAAAATATGTTGCTTGGTGTGAGGCTATGAAGGCCCCAACAGAAGAATTTCAGCTGGGTCGATTTCTGCACTTCCTACAGTCAGGAGTGACTATGGGCCTAAAATTGGGATCCATTAAAGTCCAGATTTCGGCCCTGTCTATTTTCTTTCAAAAGGAACTGGCTTCACTGCCTGAAGTTCAGACGTTTGTTAAGGGAGTGCTGCATATTCAGCCCCCTTTTGTGCCTCCAGTGGCACCTTGGGATCTCAACATTGTGTTGCATTTCCTAAAATCACATTGGTTTGAGCCACTTCAGACCGTGGAGTTGAAATATCTCACGTGGAAAGTGGTCATGCTTTTAGCCTTGGCTTCGGCTAGGCGTGTGTCAGAATTGGCGGCTTTGTCATGTAAGAGCCCCTATCTGATCTTCCATATGGACAGGGCAGAATTGAGGACTCGTCCCCAATTTCTCCCTAAGGTGGTATCAGCGTTTCATTTGAACCAACCTATTGTGGTGCCTGCGGCTACTCGGGACTTGGAGGCTTCCAAGCTGCTGGATGTAGTCCGGGCCCTGAAAATCTATGTTTCCAGGACGGCTAGAGTCAGAAAAACTGACTCGCTGTTTATCCTGCATGCACCCAACAACATGGGTGCTCCTGCTTCTAAGCAGACTATTGCTCGCTGGATCTGTTGCACGATTCAACTTGCACATTTTGCGGCTGGACTGCCGCATCCTAAATCAGTCAAAGCCCATTCCACGAGGAAGGTGGGCTCTTCTTGGGCGGCTGCCCGAGGGGTCTCGGCTTTACAACTTTGCCGAGCTGCTACCTGGTCGGGATCAAACACGTTTGCAAAATTCTACAAGTTTGATACCCTGGCTGAGGAGGACCTTGAGTTTGCTCATTCGGTGCTGCAGAGTCATCCGCACTCTCCCGCCCGTTTGGGAGCTTTGGTATAATCCCCATGGTCCTTACGGAGTACCCAGCATCCACTAGGACGTCAGAGAAAATAAGATTTTACTCACCGGTAAATCTATTTCTCGTAGTCCGTAGTGGATGCTGGGAGCCCGTCCCAAGTGCGGAATTCTGCAATACTTGTACATAGTTATTGCTTAACTATAGGGTTTTTTGTTCTGAGCCATCAGTTTAATGAGGCTCAGTTGTTGTTCATACTGTTAACTGGGTATAGTTATCACGAGTTGTACGGTGTGATTGGTGTGGCTGGTATGAGTCTTACCCGGGATTCCAAATCCTTTCCTTATTGTGTCAGCTCTTCCGGGCACAGTTTCCTAACTGAGGTCTGGAGGAGGGGCATAGAGGGAGGAGCCAGTGCACACCAGATGTAGTACCTAATCTTTTCTTTAATGAAGTGCCCAGTCTCCTGCGGAGCCCGTCTATTCCCATGGTCCTTACGGAGTACCCAGCATCCACTACGGACTACGAGAAATAGATTTACCGGTGAGTAAAATCTTATTATACCTGGCAGTGCTGATACTTCCCCTGGTCTCGCTCTAATAATAGACCAGTGACAGCATGTAATAAGGAGCCCTGTCAGTGCGTTACACAGGCCTTGCATTCACAAGCAGAACGCTGTCATTACTGCTGTGTCACAGGACCGGTTACTTGTTTTGTTGCAATACTGTAGAACAATTATGCTTTTGTGGGCCGAAACAATCTATGGTTCACCAAACCGATTATCTGTATTATTTATTTTTAGCTAAAGGATTTCCATGATAACGAGGGAATTGCAAGGCCTTAGTTGCCATGGAAACCTTTAAGATCAAAAATTTGCATATATACATGAATAATTTCATAAAGTGAACCAGCAGGTATTAGGCCAAATAATGGAGAGAGACAGGTGACAATGTTCTGCTTCATCTGCAAGACAACTGGATTTAGGAAATCATAGGCTTGTAGACGCGAGTATTAATTGTATGCATTCTACTACTGATTAATTCATATTAAACATGATATAAAAAAAATGAGACTTATGGTAAGAAGTTACCGTTGTTAAATCTCTTTCTGCGAGGTACACTGGACTCCACAAGGAATTACATCAGGGTGTAGAGTAGGATCTTGAGCCGAGGCACCAACAGGCTCAAAGCTTTTGACTGTTCCCAAGATGCACAGCGCCGCCTCCTCTATAACCCCGCCTCCATGCCAGGGAGCTCAGTTTAGTTAATCAGAACCAATGCAGTAGCAGGTACCAGAGACGACAACCGCTAATAGCCAAATACACCACACACTCACCGCAGGAGAGGGTGTCAGCGGCTATGCCAATACCAACCCAAAGAAGCTAAGTGCATCAGGGTGGGCGCCTTGTGTAGCCCAGTGTACCTCGCAGAAAGAGATTTAACAACGGTAAGTTCTTACCATAAATCTTGTTTTCTGCTGCGGGGTACACTGGGCTACACACGGAAATAACATCGGGGATGTCCCAAAGCAGTTCCTCACGGGAGGGGACGCACTGTAGCGGGCACAAGAACCCGGCGTCCAAAGGAAGCATCCTGGGAAGCGGCAGTAACGAAGGCATAAAGCCTTATAAACGTGTTCCCTGAGGACCACGTTGCCGCCTTGCACAATTGTTCAAGGGTCGCACCACGGTGGGCCACCCAAGAAGGTCCAACCGACCGAGTAGAATGGGCCTTAATAGTAGCAGGAGCTGGACGACCAGCCTGTACATAAGCATGTGCAATCACCATTCTAATCCATCTGGCCAGAGTCTGCTTGGAAGCAGGCCAGCCACGTTTGTGAAAACCAAACAATACAAAAAGAGAATCGGTTTTCCTTACGGAGGAAGTTCTCTTCACATAGATACGGAGAGACCGTACCACATCCAAAGACCATTTTTTGGGAGACTACTCAGGAGAATTAAAGGCCGGAACCACAATCTCCTGGTTAAGGTGGAAAGAAGACACCACCTTAGGCAAATAACCTGGCCGCGTTCTAAGAACCGCCCGGTCACGGTGAAAAATCAAATAGGGAGACTTGCAGGATAAGGTACCCAAGTCCGAGACCTTTCTAGCTGAAGCAATAGCCAGCAAGAATAGGACCTTAAGGGAAAACCACTTAAGGTCAGCAGAGGCAAGAGGCTCAAACGGAGACACTTGCAAGGCCTCCAAAACCACGACAAGTCCCAAGGGGCCACAGGCGGCACATAAGGAGGCTGAATCCGCAACACACCCTGAGTGAATGTATGGACATCAGGTAGGGTAGCGATCTTTCTCTGAAACCAAACCGACAAGGCAGAAATGTGAACCTTGAGTGAGGCCAGACGCAGGCCTAAGTCCAGGCCCTGTTGTAGGAAGGCCAACAGTTTGGCCATGCTAAACTTGAAAACATCATGATTGTGAGACGCACACCAAGTAAAGTAAGCATTCCAGACCCTATGGTAAATTCGAGCAGAAGCCGGCTTACGGGCCTTCAACATAGTTTGAACGACCGCCTCAGAAAAACCCTTGGCCCTCAGGACGGAAGCCTCAAGAGCCATGCTGTCAAAGCCAGACGGGCCAAATCCTGGTTAACACAAGGGCCCTGAACGAGGAGGTCTGGTCGTTGTGGAAGTAGAAGGGGAAAATGTAGCGAGAGGCCCTGTAGATCGGAGAACCAGTGCCGTCTGGGCCACGCTGGAGCTATCAGAAGTAGTTTTCCTCCTTCTTGCTTGAACTTCCGTATTACTCTGGGCAGGAGTGACACCGGAGGGAACACGTACGGCAGCCGAAAGTTCCATGGGATTGACAGAGCATCCACGAACGCTGCTTGAGGATCCCTTGTCCTTGCTCCGAAGACCGGAACCTTGTGATTGTGTCGAGACTCCATCAGGTCCACATCTGGGATACCCCACTTGTCCACGAGAAGTTGGAACACCTCTGGATGTAGGCCACATTCTCCGGCGTGCACGTCCTGACAACTGAGATAGTCCGCCTCCCAGTTCAGAACGCCCGGAATGAACACTGCTGATATGGCCGGCAGATGGCGTTCTGCCCACTGAAGAATCCTTGATACTTCCTTCATTGCCATGCGGCTTCGAGTGCCGCCTTGATGATTTATGTACGCCACCGTGGTGTCGTTGTCCGACTGTACTTGAACAGGTCTGTTCTGAATTAGATGCTGGGCCATTGTCAACGCATTGAACACTGCCCGCAGTTCCAGAATATTGATTGGGAGCAGAGACTCCTCCTTGGTCCATCGACCCTGAAGAGAGTGTTGTTCCAACACCGCGCCCCAACCTCTCAGACTGGCATCCGTCGTCAGAAGGACCCAGTTAGATATCCAGAAGAGACGGCCCCTGCTCAATCGTTGGTCCTGCAGCCACCAACTCAGTGACAGGCGGACCTCCGGAGACAATGAGATCATGTGAGATCTGATCCGGTGAGGCAGGCCGTCCCACTTGGTCAGAATTAACTTCTGCAGAGGGCGAGTGTGGAACTGAGCATACTCCACCATGTCGAAAACAGACACCATGAGACCCAGCACTTGCATTGCCGAATGTATCGACACTTGCGGACGAGATAGGAAGCATCGAATCCTGTCCTGAAGCTTCAGGACTTTCTCCTGAGACAGGGACAACCGTTGGTTGCGAGTGTCCAATAACGCTCCCAGGTGTAACATGCTCCGAGCAGGAACCAGGGAGGATTTCCTCCAGTTGATCAGCCACCCGTGGGCTTTCATGCACTGGACCGTCAGATCAAGATGACACAGGAGAAGTTCTGGGGAATTTGCCAGGATCAACAAATTGTCCAAGTACGGTAGGATCCTGACCCCTTGACGGCGGAGAGTAGCCGTCATGACCACCATTACTTTGGTGAAGACTCAGGGAGCTGTTGTCAAACCAAAGGGTAACGCCCGAAATCGGTAATGCAGGTTGCCCACCGCAAACCGCAGGTACTGTTGATGAGATACCGCAACAGGAATATGCAGGTAGGCATCCTGTATGTCCAGGGAGACCATATAGTCCCCAGGCTCCATGGCCAGAACAATAGAGCGCAGAGTTTCCATACGAAACTTGGAGACCCCAGAGGGAGGCCCGCCCCTTCATGCGGCCGGCTTGTCAGTTTTGGAAGCTGGCTAACGGGCAGCCCAGGCACGCTTTGGTCTTGGCTTGTTTAGTCTGGAAGCACGAGCTTGCTTTGGGTATGCCTGACCTTTTGATTTACCTGGAGTACGAAAGGGCCGAGGGAAAAGTACTTTTAGCCTTCTGTGCGGAAGGAGCCGTACTAGGTAGGCAAGCTGTTTTAGCAGTAGTCAGATCAGCCACACTCTTATTTAGGTCTTCTCCAAAGAGAATGTCTCCTTTGAAAGGAAGCACCTCCAGGGTTTTCTTGGAATCCAAATCCACCGACCAGGATCTCAACCAAAGGATACGTCTGGCCAAGACGGATGCAGTAGCAGCCTTGGCAGCGAGCACCCCAGCATCAGAGGCCACCTCCTTAAGGTACAGAGAAGCCGTGGCAATATATGAGAGACATTGTCGAACATGCTCAGACGCGTCGGCAGACCGTTCTGCCTCGAGTTCCTGAGCCCACGCCTCAACAACTTCAGCAGCCCAAGTCGCTGCAATTGTTGGCCTATGCACAGCCCACGTTAGGGTATAAATCGCTTTTAAACAGCCCTCCACACGTCTACCCGTCGGTTCCATCAGAGAGGCGACGGTAGTTACTGGCAGAGCAGAGGAAAAAACTATATGCGCCACATGAGAATCAACAGGCGGTGGGGTTTCCCAATTTTTACACACCTCCGCAGAGAGAGGATAGCGAGCCAACAGTCTCTTATTCGGTGTAAACTTTGTCCCCGGATTTTCCCAGGATTCCTGACGTATGTCAACCAGGTGTTTAGAGAAGGGTAAAATCTGTTTAACCACCTTCTTACGTTTAAACCTATCCAGTTTCTTGGAGACAGTTTCAGGCTCAGAATCATCAGACACTTGAAGAATGAGCCGAATTGCATCAATCAAATCCGGGACATCCACGGATGACTTTCCTTCCCCATCTGAAACGTCAGTGCCAGTGTCATCGGGGTCAGTATATGCACCTTCCTCCTCCGAGGACATGTCTGTTAAAGCCGTGGATTAGGAGGAGGTAATGGCCCGTTCAGAAGATGACTTAGTCTTTGGCGGACGAGAGCGAGACTTAGATTTAGTCATAGTCATTTAGTTCAAATGCTGCAGCTGAGTGGAAAGCTGATCCGCCCATGGCGAGTTCACAGCAGGGACCATAAACTGCTGCAGTGGCACAGGTGGTCCCACAGGATGGCGTAAATTTAGTCACAAGCGTGCTTAGCAATGTGGAGAATGTAGCCCACGGTAGATCCTGTGATGCCCCAAGCGCTACCGACCCACTGGGGGGTAATGAACCCCCTGAACCTGAACTCTCAGCTGCTAAATTATCCTCCGTTGCGTCAGCGGCCTCACTACCACGCAGTGTGGGAGAGGCCCCAACGTCGTTGCCACGTGTAGCAGACATAACTATGTGCACAATAATGGGCAACCCGGTACAAGGTGTAGCAGCACTATACCTAGCAAGAACACTCAGACGGCACAGACCGGAGGTTCAATAGATATAGAATATATGGTGACTATAAATCACAAGTAAAAATACCACGACAGTATATTTTGTGATATAATCCTACACTGAAAATAGGAAAAACCTGAAACACTTGGCCCGCTCAGGTATAGCAATATAGGAATAGCACGCTGAGTGACATACCCTGCAATAAGGCAACCACGCAGCAGCTACATGCACACACACAGATATATACAAGCGTACCATGCAGAAATTATGTACCATAAACTGCACTGGACTAGCAATACAAAGTAATACTCAGTATGGCTATATGTGAAAACAATAGATATAACAAACACAGTAAGCACTGGATGTATATCACAGGGTTAATACTCATAGGCTGGGAGATAGTCCTTGAATGTTCTTCACTGGTCTGACTGACAGGATATCCACAATTTCTTCTCAGTCCCGCATAACTTGATTTCTCGAGTTAAAGGGAAAAAACAAAGGGAAACAAGATTGTAGTGAACCCTGAAGGTGAAAATCTCTTCCCCCCTTTTATCCGCCCCCGAAAAGGATCAAACAGGGTAGGTCCGTCACCCTATTCTCCTTAACACAGGAGAGGGAATATTCTGATTGTTCTTTATACTTTTTTTCAGAAAGGGTGTATCTCTCCTTTAGGGGTCCACCACAGTGAAAGATAAGCAGGTAGGGTGCCAGCCTGTACCTAACTTACTAATGAAGAACCTGTGCAAATCCCATAAAGGTATCTTTTCACCAAATCTTTGGAGGGATGAGATGATATGAGGCGTACCCGACTCACTATTTTTCAGGAGTAGTCTTCCACATAAAGGTATCTTTATTTCCACTCTCTTCCTTTCTGTACTTCTATCGCCTGGTGGTTATTCCAGTCTCGATCAATGAGGATAGCAAGACAGAGAGGGGAACAGGAATTATAGTAGGTCTGGAGACGGGGATTCTCCTTATCCCTTTCTTTCTCCAACCCCTTAATAGGTCAAAAAAGGTGGGTCCGTCACCTTATCTCTCAGAAGGGTGTGAATCTCCTTTAAAAAGGTCCACCACAGTGAAGGATATAAAAGTGTGGTTCTTACCCCCAGGCTGGAGCAGAACACAGTTCTGTACTCCTCATACTGATAGCCTAGAGAGCACTGATCCCGGAGAGGAATATTAACTGGCTTTGAAGACGGAAACCGTAACGCTCAAGTTAACCTGATTTCTAAAGCATGAAGTGACCAGGAGGGAGGAGTAGGAAGAAGGAAGGAAACCAGTGGTTAGAAAAAGATACCTTTATGTGGAAGACGACACACAAGATATAGTAAGTTGGGTACGCTGGATGCTAGTTCATTCCCTTAAGGTTCAGTGAAAAGATACCTTTATGAGATTTATACAGTTTTGATTATAGTAAGTAAGGTACGGTTTGACACCATACTTTTATATCCTTCACTGTGGTGGACCTTTTTAATGGAGATTCACACCTTTCTGAGTTATAAGGTGACGGACCCACCTTTTTTGACCTATTAAGGGGTTGGAGAAAGAAAGGGATAAGGAGAATCCCCGTCTCCAGACCTACTATAATTCCTGTTCCCCTCTCTGTCTTGCTATCCTCATTGATCGAGACTGGAATAACCACCAGGCGATAGAAGTACAGAAAGGAAGAGAGTGGAAATAAAGATACCTTTATGTGGAAGACTATTCCTGAAAAATAGTGAGTCGGGTACGCCTCATATCATCTCATCCCTCCAAAGAGTTGGTGAAAAGATACCTTTATGGGATTTGCACAGGTTCTTCATTAGTAAGTTAGGTACGGGCTGGCACCCTACCTGCTTATCTTTCACTGTGGTGGACCCCTAAAGGAGAGATACTCCCTTTCTGAAAAAAAGTATAAAGAACAATCAGAATATTCCCTCTCCTGTGTTAAGGAGAATAGGGTGACGGACCTACCCTGTTTGATCCTTTTCGGGGGCGGATAAAAGGGGAGAAGAGATTTTCACCTTCAGGGTTCACTACAATCTTGTTTCCCTTTGTTTTTTCCCTTTAACTCGAGAAATCAAGCTATGCTGAGAAGAAATTGTGGATATCCTGTCAGTCAGACCAGTGAAGAACATTCAAGGACTATCTCCAAGCCTATGAGTATTAACTCTTATGTATGGTTACATTTATGGTTTGTAAAAGATCTGAAGTGAGCGCTGTCTAAGGTGGTTTCCAATTTTGATTGTAAAAGTTTCTATCCTTCTGGTGTGTGTGGTGATACACCAAGTGATACGACCATAGACTGCTGCTCCTAGAGTGCGCATTAGAATTCTCTTTTAATTTTTATTTGTATATCACAGGGTGTTTATACCACACAACCCTGAAAGTATGCACTCTTTCTTAACACAGTCCCAGTGACAGGTGGAATACTCAAATGTCCTGTAGTAAGCACAGCACTGGCAGTCAGGCGGTTCCACAGAGGAGGATTTGCCCCAGCAATCCCAGGAATAGCAAGGCTCAAGGTGAAATGGCCGCTGACCAGGAGTGAAGGAGAACGAGGCAGCTCCAGGGCGGGAACATTATAGAAATGGCGCACTGGGGCTGGGGGGAGGGGCCTCAGGTCCGACCTGCTCCCCCTGCTGGCATCCCCACCGGGTGTGGGCAGAATATAAAATGGGGGAATTATACTAAATCCCCCTGACCTGTGCCCTGAATAATACCCTGGTGGCTAGTGGAGCAAGCTGCCCAGTAATCAGTGCCCACATCAACGGCCGCGCTGGAGTGCGGCACAGGAGCCCCTTACCTCCCCCTTTGTCTGCAGCCCTGCGATCCCGGAGACGGCGGCGTGTGTGTGACTCACAGTTAAGAAGAAGCCTCCGTCTCCGCTGCAGTGACCCAGCAACTCCGGCACGGGAGTATACAGCGCTGCTGGGGGTGATGGAGCTGCACGCTGAAAAGTCTCTAAGACTTTACCAGCAGCAGCCCTTGAAGTCTTCAAACAGAATCCACTGTTCAGTCTATGTATAATTACTTTGAAAAATGCTGCTCAAGGCAGCCACCTGTACAGTGCCTGCATACTGCAAGGCACCAACTTACAAACTGAGCTCCCTGGCATGGAGGCGGGGTTATAAAGGAGGCGGCGCTGTGCATCTTGGGAACAGTCAAAAGCTTTGAGCCTGTTGGCGCCTCGGATCAAGATCCTACTCTACACCCTGATGTAATTCCTTGTGGAGCCCAGTGTACCCCGCAACAGAAAAAAAAATGGACCTGTACACACAATTGGTTTAGGAGAGTGTCAACACTGACTGCAGCGTGCGTGTGGTTCATATATTATATGGTGGTCCTGCACACAAGTCCTGCCACTTTCTTATAGATGGGTGTTGGAGTCATTAGGAGTAGCAGACTATAAAAGGACCATTAACGGTGGAGAAATGTTTCTGAACAGGAGATTAAGGGGCAGATGTATTAAGTCTGGAGAAGTGATAAACCAGTGATAAGTACAAGGTGATAACGCACCAGCCAATCGGCTCCAATATGTAAATTGTAATTTAGGAGCTGATTGGCTGGTGCGTTATCACCTACCACTTATCACTGCTTTATCACTTCTCCAGACTTAATACATCTGCCTCTAAATTCTCAGAAAGTGGTAATTTATGTAACATAGCCTTAACCACACAACGCAAAATAAAACAGATCACAGCTGTGTTTTACAGAGAAGACAGATTACTTATTTCGGCTTCTCTCCCGTGCTCGGATTTAGCCGGCTAACTGAAGCTTTACTATACAAAGTGCTGGGTTTAATTGTTTTCTCTTGGTCATATGTCAGCAATTCATATATAAAAGATGATCATTCAGAAAAGGGCAACGGCTGAACTGGAACGGAATCTGTCAAAAATTCCGGTGACATAGCAACCGTTAAGTGAAAGGTCTACAAAAAAAAAAATCCACATAATGATTTAGGGGTCTGTTTTCTAAACCTTGTATGGAGGTAAAGTGGGTGGAGATAAAGTACCAGCCAATCAGCTCCTAACTGTCATGTTACAGGCTGTGTTTGAGCTCATTGGTTGGTGCTGTATCTCCATTAAAGGCTCAGTAAATTGACCCCTCAGTAGCTGCGAAGACTGGAGATACCCCAAGGGCCTAAATATTGACCCTTCTGACAATCCTACTGAAACCAGATTTTATTGGAACAGGCAGTAATTCTGACAACCAATAGCACGCCAGCCTGCAATAACAGAAACGCCGTGTTCTTTTTGAATCCATATTAAATTGTATTATCAAAGAATCAATTAATCTTCCAATATACGTGGCGCTATATACAGCCTGCCCCCAGAACCCAATCGCAGACATATTCTAAATATTGTCTCCATCAAAGAAACTGTAATGTAGGTATAGACTCACACTCCCACCTTATCCACACTGCTGGGAGTTACCAAGGCAACCACAGGCGTGCAAAAATACTAGATCCCTACACAATGGGAGCACAGGGGTGTGTATACACCTCAAACATTAGACAGAGGACAATTACTGGAGGACACGTCAAGAAACCTTACCGTAAAGATCTCATCGTACATCAGCACCACTTTTTCTTTCAGCGGCTTCTTGGAGGCCGAGGACTTCCGCAGAAGCCCCACTTTCTTCTCTACTTGCGCCATGGCTTACGCATAATCTGCTGTGCAAGTAAGAGTACAGGACAGTTCAGTGACATCACCCAACAAAGCATTACTTACTATGCAACACAGAGACGTCACAGGAAATCCACGCAGTGTAAGCATTACAGTATCAAATATTGTGACTGATTCCGGGTCACTGTGCAATGCTGGGTGTGTCTCTATGGACTTCGGGGGTGGTGAGTAGGGCTAACCCTCGGGGGGTGTCGGCTAGGGCTAACCCCCTCCCCCCTTAGTGCCTAACCCTAAACAAGCCCCCCCTCCCTCCCATCCTCCTCCTGGGCCTTAACCCTAGGGAGAACCTGGATACTTACCTCAGCCAGGGGCAGATATATTAAGCCTGGAGAAGTGACAAAGCCGTGATAAATGCAAGGTGATAACGCAATAGCCAATCAGCTCCAATATGTAAATTTACAGTTAGAAGCTGATTGGCTGGTGCGTTATCACCTTCCACTTATCACTGCTTTATCACTTCTCCGGGCTTAATACATCTGCCCCTGAGTGGTGTAGTGATGCTGAATGCATCCCGTGTAGTGGAACAGTAATAATATAATAGTGAGCCCTGGCCATACACTGCCTACAGTAGTCTTCTGATCCCAGCACCATCCAGGATTATACAGGTTGAGTATCCCATATCCAAAATGCTTGGGACTAGAAGTATTTCTATATACGGATTTTTCCGTATTTTGGAATTGCATACCATAATGAGATATCACGGCGATGGGACCCAAGTCTAAACACAGAATGCATTTATGTTTCATATACACCTTATACACATATACACCTTATACACACAGCCTGAAGGTCATTTAATACAATATTTTTAATAACTTTGTGTATTAAACAAAGCTTATGTACATTGAGCCATCAGAAAACAAAGGTTTCACTTTCTCACTCAAAAAATACTGGGGCAGATGTATTAACCTGGAGAAGGCATAAGGAAGTGATAAACCAGTGATATGTGCAAGGTGACAAACACACCAGCCAATCAGCTCTAATATGCAAATTAACAGTTAGGAGCTGATTGGCTGGTGTCTTTATCACCTTGCACATATCACTGGTTTATCACTTCCTTATGCCTTCTCCAGGTTAATACATCTGCCCCTCTGTATTTTGGAATATTTGGATACGGGATACTCCACCTGACAGGAAACAGGAGGGATACAGCAACACAGCAAGCTGTCAGTGTGCAGATCAATAGTGGCTATACATAGACAGGGGGCTTACATACAAGTGTGACCTTGAAATAAACGTCACGCGCTGTCCCTATGGTGACCGCATGGAAGACTCACGTCTAGCATGTGTTTTTGTTTGAACAAACTTATTTATTTCATGCATCAGCCGGTAACCACAGAAACTGGACAGAATAATAAAAAACTGAGATTATAGGCTGCTTATACCTCTATATTACATGGCATCCAATAGAATCAGGTAAAAGAAGGACAGCCTGAGAGAGGAACCTGCCGGTGTGATTTTTATCATGTCGACATACATGCATGTTGAAATATTACTATTAGACAAGACTAGCGACAAAGGGGGTTATTCAGAGAGGAACGCAGATCGCTGCATATACAGCCAGGTCTGCGTTCATCTCCGCACATGCAGGGCAAGGCCGCCTCCCGATGCGTCTGCTTAGGAACTAAGATTGACCCCCTGGCAGCATAGCCTGACTGCGCGGTCAGCGGCCATTTTTTTTACCGAAGCAGCTGCGTGACGTCAAGCAGCCGCGACGGAAACTGTCCCAGTCCGATCCCGTTCGCCATGATCATGCTCTTTGCCGCCCCACAAACGCCCGCCGCTGTCAATCACATTGCGTTTGCATCTATTGGGGGTGCGACCGCAATGTGCGTGTCCTTGCAACCGCTCCACGGTGTGTCCTCGCAACCACTCTATGGTCGTTGCACATTCACACTTTGCCGCCACCGGCAAACTGCACTGCGCGCCGCAATAGCGTCAGGGTCTGAATGACCCCCAAAGTCGAGCAACCATGGCCACCTTCACGTTTGTGCCAACAATTTTGTCTAGTAACTAGCAATCGCCAACAGCTACAATAAGAAGCCAGGCAGATACACAAGCAGGTCTTGAATATCTGAAAAAGCCTAAATGATGATATGAAGCATCTACAGTATATAGCTCAGTAGCAGCATGAGGTCTGCAATACATCAATAGTGGAAAATTATGAGCCCATAGGCAGTGGTAGATTGGGATCGCCGGAATTTGGAACCACAAAAGTAGGGGACCTAATGTGCAGAGCTGGCTGCAGTGGAACATACTGTCCATCTGGACCTCACTGGGTCATACCACTGTTCAAGGAAGGGGGATTTAATCAGGAGTTCCTACAGCAAACAATAAGACCGTCCTAAAGCTTTTATCACTTTGACAGGGGAGCGGGGTGCAATTTCGGTATTTTTCAAAACAATTTTATAAAGTGGAATTGTCCTTTCAAATAAGAATGTAAGACACCCAGCTCTAGCACAGCAGATGCTCTTGCACTGGTTCCTCTTTAATCAATCAACACAAACTTAAAATATTCCCTAACTATGGGTCTAATTAGCAGAATTTGCAATCCTTTGGATCGCATGCCGGAGGCATTGGGTAAGACCGCCCAGCATGCTGATAGCCACCTCCCCCCGTTCAACAAGCAGAAATTGCAAACGCATCGCAATTTCTGCTTGTTAGCAGAAACTAAGGATGGCTCCTGAAGGCGCAGGAGTTCCGCCGTGTTCTCAATTGCGACGGCTGCTTGTGACGTCATGCAGCCGCAGTGATCATGCCCCCAACACGCCCCCGTTTGCGCCGCACTGCCACTGTTTATCCACCTCCGCAACGCTCCGTCTCCTCCCTGGAAATGGAGCGTTGCCCCCTCCCCGGCCCCTGATTGACAGGCAGAAGTGATCGCATTTTCTGCGGACCCTTGCAGAAAATGCAGGTGCATGCGCAGGACGGCCGCTATACCTTATAATGCGATCGTTGCCTGCACCCTTAATATGCACACGCGGGCTCACATGCATATTTGAACACTTGCCACAACTGAAGAAACAGCCTTTGTTTGACGGAACTGGGGCTGAACAGTAAAAGTCCATGCAGAATATATGATTGACATGAATTACTACTTTGTGACACAATAAACAGAACTGCTCAGTGAAGTATCCCACACATAGGCAGAGAAAGGGAACGGGGATTTCAGGAAAGGCTAGCTGTGGGTTAAATGTTGCATTTTATTATACAGTACTAGCAGCAAATGTGTGTGTTCCAGACCCCCCATGCCCAGATTACACCAATTTACCAGCTCAAATACACTGGGTAGGTTTTAGATCTCCTTCAAATGATCCGGGTGGTTAATATCATTAGATTATATTTTGGGATTTTCCATCTTAAAAGGACTTTAATATCCTGATCATGCATCCAGTAAAATTTACTAAGGGTGGTTTAATAATACCCCTTTCACACCGCACAAATAACCCGATATCGACCCGGCATATTGCCAGGTCGGCATGCGGTGTGAAAGGGGCATAGCCAAAATCGCGGGTCGCCTGACCCGGCAATTCAACCCAGGAATAAAGCAGTGTTATACTCGGGTTGAATACCGGGTCAGTGGCTGCGTAAACGGGCTCCCGGGTCGATGCGTCCCGGGACCCGTTTACTACAGCAGTGCCGCCTCCACCTCCGCCCCTCGCTGCTATGGCACCCAGCCCGGCATATTGCCGGGTCGGGGGAAGCCTGCAGCAGCGGCCAATGCCGGATCCCACCCGGGAAGGACCCGTTTCCAATTCCCGGGTGGGATTCGGCATTGGCAGTGTGAAAGGGGTATAAGTGAGGTAACAAGACCTCTCATGTGTGTAATGTTTTACATTTCATTCTAAGTTCCCGCCAGGCCAGAGCAGGCAGACCGCTGCTTCTCCTCATGACCACTAGACTGCGCCTCATATCAGTCATACTGTCCCAATATCAGTTATAAGACGGCGGAGCTGGCAGAAACAACATGGTCACACATTCAGGTGCGCAGTGAGATCAGATTTCTGCGTCTAACAGGCACATCAGCAGCTGACATTCATTAGAAACTTGTAGAGGTGTACAGTGATAACGTCAGGTCACGGGAAAGGTTTGGGTTAGCTGCTCTGCCTATGACAGTGGCAGGACAGACGCGAGTTGTTACGGCGCTACCATCCGGAGGTACTGGACCATCCTCCATACAGCCCTGACGTGGCACGCAGTGAATTTTATCGCTTTGAAGAAGAAGCACCTGGGTAGAAGGCGATTCGCAACAGATGGTGACGTTCAGCAAGCCGTCATGTCCTGGCTTCAGGCGCTTGGCACTGATTTGCTGGGATAGGTGCCTTTCTGTACCGTTGGAACAAATGCTTATGTATGTGGAATAATCATCTGTACCAAGGACATACTATTGATTATACGATTATGTACAAGTTGAATACATTTACGCAAAGAGAGGTCTCATTACATTTATTAAACCACCCTCCTACATGGCTTTTTCCTACCGTGTTCTTCAGCCATGCATGCATTACATCAGATACGGGGCTTAATCCAGCACGGAACGCATGCTGATGCCCTGTGGAGTGGGCGCACAAGCAGAAGCCGAACTGCTGCTTGCGCACACTGTCAGGTGTGACAGCGTCTTACATCTGTGAACGACACTTCCTGATTGAGAGGCAGAGGCGTTCCCGGGGAAGGAGGGGGCGTCGCGGCAGCGTTTAAGGGGCGTTGGCGACATAATTCTGCTTTACTTACTTCACTGGATACAACATATTCAGGATGAAGCTTTGTGTTGTATCCGAGGGTAACAAAAAGTAAACAAACAAAATGTTTGTATAAACACATGGCTGAGAAACACAAAGTAATCAAACAGAAAATGCTATTTATTTACTGAGTTTCAGGACTCGTACAAAACAATAAATTAAAAGTAATCCCAATGTTTTCACTATTATATGAGCGGACAAAAAAAATCCACATCACTGGCTAATCTAAATAAAAAGATTATTATGGTTGATATCTTTGCTTTCCAGTGAATAATATTGTATAACTATATACATCACGAATCCTTAGAGCCAGAAGCCAGATATCCATCTATACCAGTCACCTTTGCCTTAAAGCTGTGTTTACTGGTACTCGAATGCCGCCAGCGTGGATACTAAGGATCTAATTCAGGTTGGATCGCAAAATTTGCGAATCGCAATCCGGCCGATTATCGAACGGCATTGCGCATGCGCTAGCAAAAATAGCAACTAAAAATGCGTACACACTGTGATCGCAATGCAGCCGTTGTCTGAGTGACAGGAAGCCGGCGTTTCTGGGCAGAAACACGCCGTTTTCTGGATGTGTCTGAAAAAACGCAGACGTGTCCAGGCGTTTTTAAGGCGGGCCACTGACGTCAGCGATGACTGCTTCCAGCCTCTTCTTTAGCAAAAATTGTAGACGACCTTGCCTGGCTCAGATAGGAAAAATCTTCGATGTTCCGGTAATTGCGTATAGGTTTTCCGATCAGCCCACATACAGCCATGCATTAGCAATTTTTCCTCTATATCTGAGCGGACACGATTTGATAGCAGGAACTGTTTTTTAGCAGAAACTTAAGACAATCTATACGTCTATTCGTAGAGAATTGACAGAATCCGGCGCACCTTTAAGAGATCTCAAAATAGCCGCTAATAATTAAAATGTAATATTTGGTCCTATACGACCATCTGGATGTCAATTTAGATACATAAAAACAGAAATACTTGTTACTTTGTTATAGAGTAACAGCAAAGAAAGCTGATAATTTTCAGGGGGTCATTTGGGTCGACATGAGTTTTTCACTTTTTTTTTTTTTTTTTTCATTTTTTGGAACTTTTTCATACTTTACGATCCACGTGGACTACGATTGGGAATAGTAACCTGCGCTCGGCACCTTGCCCGTGATCGCAATAATATAATATATCTCGCCACTGTCATTAGAAACTCCTCCACGCAGGGCGGCAAACCATTGCGGGAGCTCTAAACAGCCACCACTGTCAGCTTGTAAGTGCTACTACAGGAGACTGAGCCCCACTGTCACCAACAGGACTGATTGACCACGTTTACATTATACCGTGTGGGTGAGAACAATATCAGTTTTTACAGGGGTAGAAGCTTAGCGTACCTGGCCAGACAACACACAATAGTCTGGGACGCCAATACAGCTGCGGACGCAGTCTGGGACAGTGTTTAAGACTTATTGGATATATTGTTACAAACTGAATCATACTAACCAAACGGACACAAAACCAGTTATGTACTGACTGTGGTTATTATATCTACATACGGCAACGGCTTGTGTTCAAATATTACTACTGCCTATATGACAGGTTGTTTATATAAGCTTTTTTAATGAATGTATTGTTATCTTACAATCTTCATATGTAATAAAACCTCATTTTATGCATCCTGAAAATGATCAGCGCTCCTTTGCTGTTACTCTATAACAAAGTAACAAGTATTTCTGTTTTAGCAGAATCTGCAATCCTTACTGAATCGGACCTTAAGGTAGGTATTACTGAGAGACTAAACACAAGACTAATCTGGTCTATGATAGCCCAATGGTACTAGGTAATATAACAAAACATACACACAGGCTTAGACAACCTTCTCCAATAGTGCTAATACCAGCACTATATAATGGGGGTCATTCTGACCCGATCGCACACTGCAGTTTCTTGCAGCGGTGCGTTGTCAAAACTGCGCATATGCCGGCACCGCAGTGCGTCGGGCCGCTACGATCGCCTCTGCCTGATTGACAGGCAGAGGCGGTCGCTGGGCGGGGGGGGGGGGGGTGTAGAACGCAGGCGTGGGCGGACCGAACGGGGGGCTGGCCGCAGCGGCTGCGTGACATCACACGCAGCCGCTGCGGGCCGGGGAGCGATGAGTAGCTCCCGGCCAGCACGCTAAAGCTGCGCTGGTCGGGAGCTACTCTTGAAGTGCAAAGGCATCGCCGCTGTGCGATGCCTTTGCACTTCTGCGGAGGGGGACGGCACTGGCATGCGGGGCGGACTAGCCCTGTGCTGGGCGTCCCCCCCCATGTCAGGGAAGATGATCGTAGCTGTGCTGAATTTAGCACAGCTACGATCATCTCGGAATGACCCCCAATATACTGTAACTGTAGTATACACAGTGTCAGATAGAACCCACTGGCCTGTAGCATTGCAGTATACTGTATATTAACCGGCAATAAGACCAAAGCATGGAACACAACCTTCCCTTGGAGTGGTACAGAAAAATAATAATGTATATTACACAGTGTAGGCAGATAGTGCTGGGGCAGGCAGCACACAATCAAAACAATGCAAGGGTCAAAATAATTAGCAGTATACAAAAGCAAATCCCAGAAGCACAGGCCAAGACCACAGCAGCAGACACTATCGCTGGGAAGGAGACTTGTCCCCTCCTTATCTTTAAGACGTACAGGACCGAAAATGTACACGTAGCCGCACTGGAGTATACAGCGAGTAACGAGATACGGTCATGTGACTGCTGCAGTGCATAACCCAGCATCTCAGTTGCCAAGAGACAGGTGGCCGAGATGCGGAAGTGAATGGTGGCAGAGCTCTGCTCGTGGGCTTCAATGTTCTCACATTATGGGGGGAATTGAGCAGTTTTACACGTCGCCCACTTGCCCGATCTCCTGTCTATATAGACGGGAGATCACGCGGTGCAATTCAATTGTTTGGATCGCGCCCAGACAGACCAGGTTTAACGGCATAAAGTGCTGGGCGTGACAAAAAAATGCTGCTTGGGCCCCTAAACGGGTCACTTTTCACTCATCTCAGCTAGCCAGCACAGGGGGCTGCGAACTGAAGTGCCAGTGCTGGCAGCTGTTCCCGCCCGAATGGAGCAACAATTGGGGGCGATTCAATTGTTTTTTTAAGATGTGATAATTAATTGGCGCCCATAGTAGCAATTCAATTGTTTTGGGAGCCATTTAATGATCAGGCTTATTACGCCCAATTAAGACAGGGTTTAGTCGCATAAAGTGGCAAAACCTGACTACACAAATGGGAGGGACAGGAAAAGTGTTGTTTGGGAACCCAAAAAGCAACTTTTCGCACATTTCAGCTCACCACCTCCAGGGACTGCGAGCTGAAATGTACGAAGGCGCAGATTTTCGCAACCGAAATGCTCCGTCAGACGCCCAAAACGAATAGCTGCGATACGTGCTCAATCCTATTAGGGGTGAAGTACCTTTTGAACAGCACTGTAAAGCCTGAAACTGCACGCTCCATTGCTACAATTTCACTGCAAAAAGGCCACAGGGCTGCAAATGAAAATGGACAACCATATGCACTAATGATGATCACACTGCACATCGCACTAAACTGAATTGACCCTTATGTTCCATAGTGGAAGTCAAATTCAAAGTGCACTTCTGAACAGACCAGACTCTTATATGAACAGGGGTAAAAATGATGTGTCACATTTAGCATTAGATGTCATTTCTAAGACAATGCCAGTGGTTCCCAAACTGGGTGCAGCTGGGCACTTGCAGGGGCGCCAAAGGTGGGTGGCACAGGACCAAAGCAAATTTATTATAGTCACTTTGACAGGCAAAACCAGTGCTGGTGGCTGCAAGTCATAACATATATGGACAAACAGAAGCACAATCCTGTCCCTCACCAAATCACCGGGGCTAAGGAATACAGACTAGCATAATCTACCGAAATTAATAATTTTACACATACAGCATAGGCCACGGGTGTCACGTTATGAGCACCAGCTAACAGCCAGAGTAACCGCCGTGTGCAGCACGGACAGCAGCTAGACGGGCTGAACTGTCGTTTTAGACACACGTCTGGTAGCCCCCAGTTTCATTGTGACGGTGAGCTGCGCCACTGTAGCGTGTCAGCCGGCCCTCACGCACCTTCGTAGCCGGCGTTCACCTCTCACATCAATGGCACGTGGTGCTCCGCAGTTTCCACATCGGTTATTCACAATGGTGTCATTTGTCCAGTCACGATACACCTTCACCGCAGCAGCACGAGAACCGTTCCCAAATTGCGCAGTGTCAGAAATACCGCCACCCTTGACCCGGAAGCCGATAATCATTACTTTTTTGCAACTCGGATAAATCGCCCATTTTACCCATGACAGCAACGAGTGATATGTGTGGAGATGGCCTATCACACACCTTATATACCCACCAAGCCAGCGCACGATGTGTGATGTATTTCATGGGCTACGCACTGCCGTCACATGTAGGAGGTTGTTATAATGTGACTCGACCATGTATAAACCAATAGAGAGCATGGGTCTTCAACCTGTGACTCCAGCTGCTGTGAAACTACACATCCCAGCATGCTGTGCCTCAGTTTTTGCAAGCCTTAATTGCAAAACTGTGGCAGTGTAACTAGTGTTATGCGTATAGCACAGTTTAGAGGGTTTCTCAAGTGACATGACTGCAGCCAGAAGACCACTGAAAGACAAATGAATGGATATAGAAAGGCTTCCCCACAAAGAAGTCCTGAACTCCAAAAACTGAGACAGGTCTGCCAAATCCTTCACAAAGAGAGATATAAAACCCCATTAACTAAATTTGTCATTTAGTCTCATTTGAAGCTTTCTGCCAGACACACATCTACTTTATACATAAATTAATTCAGGACTCAACAAAGACCAGTGGCCGAGTCACCATGGCAACTAGAAATTAAACCCAAGGGGCCTGGGCTGGATTATTAGTGAGGTTGTCACACAGGTGTAGGGATGGGCATCGACCCTCGATGATTCGTAATCATCGATGGTTTGTGACCGATGTCGAATGCTTTTGCCATCGATGGTAGAGGACCAGATGGTTTACCTCCATCGATGGCACAGCATAAACGATTTTTATTTTATTTTTTGCAAGGCGTCGGGACACAGAGCATAGCCCCACCCCTGACACTGCTAAACTCCACCCCCGTTTTGTATCGGTCCGCAGCCCAGCCAGCACATTTCAGAGGTGGCCATCGAGTGGTGCTAACCATCGATGGTTGGCCATAGATGGTTTATGTACCATTGATGGTTATCACTGATGGTGTCATCGATGGCAACCATCGATTAACATCCCTACACAGGTGTACACAGGTGTCCCTAGTTTCCCAGTCTGTATTTTTTTTTCTCACATTATCATTATGTACATGGTCCAAGTTCACTTTATTGTATACTGAGCATTTTACAGATTAGATACATTTATATTTATAACCCACACGTCATACTTCTAATGCTTGTATCATGTCACAATGATTCTTTTTGCAATTGTGTCCATGGCTTCCCAGTACTGTGTATGCGCACATTGTTTAACTAATGTGATGTTTGGTGTAGGGATCTACCCGCCATTATCTAACATTAATAGGTAATTGTCTGCACTTAACATTGTAAAGTGAATATTCTCTTTCCGCCCATCCCTGAGTATTATGGTACAGATATCCTGCGCTGCCGGTGGCCACAAAGTGCCAGAGGAACAGCCATCGCCACTACTGAATGATAACCTTTTGTCTTACCAGGACCTAAGTCTATGGGGGTCATTCCGACCCGATCGCTCACTGCAGTTTATCGCAGCGATCGGGTCGGAATTGCGCATGCGCCAGCGCATGACGGCCGGCCGAAGCCCGTCGTTCAGTAGCGATCGCCACTGCCTGATTGACAGGCAGAGGCGGTCGCAGGGCGGGAGGGGGCTGGACGGCGGCGTTAAGCCGCTGTTTAGGGGGCGCGGTCCACCGTTGGGGGGGCAGGCCGCGATGGCTGCGTGACGTCTCACACAGCCACTGCGGCCAGTGGCAGCGACAATCAACTCCCAGCCAGCTGCAGGAGCTGCGCTGGCCGGGAGTTACTCCACAAATACAAAAATTATCGCCGCTGTGCAATGCTTTTGCATTTCTGTAGGGGGGGCGGCACTGACATGCGGGGTGGACTAGCCCCGCATGTCTGAGTGCCTGATTGTAGCTGTGCTAAATTAAGCACAGCTACGATCAACTTGGAATGACCCCCAATGTGCTGTAGTTTTGCTCAGCTTCTGAAATTCTTCTATTGGCGACCCCCAAATTCATTCTATACAGTAATCCTCTTTATTTCACCAATGTCAGCGACTCATCGGTTGTAATATAACCTCCAGGCCTAACCCCAACCTGCCCGTTATACTTACATTCAGGATGCCGGCTGTCAGGATTCCGGTGTCGGTAACCTGACCCTGTCGGCATAACGCATCCCACAGCATTGTTATCTCACAGCACCGAGGCCATGAGTTCACTTCCAGACAAGCTACTCTGCTGCTGTCAGCTCAGCTGAGGTTGCGCCCGCTGAGCTTGGCAGCTCACAGATGGGAGCTGGAGACTGGCAGTGAATCGGGCTCACTGACTCTGCCGCACACATCACCCAGCCGGCCACAAGCCTCTCACATACACCACCTGCCATGCCTGAGGCGAGGGAGAAAAGCAACAAGATGGCTACCCGGCAGAGTGCAGCATCAAAGTGATGTGCTGCTTCAGGCTTAACGATTCCGGGGTTGTGCAGAGTGACAAGTACGTTGCTATGTTCCAAGGGGAGGACACTGTGATCATCACTGTCCGTACCCGGGCAGCGCCAGGAAATTATGTGTAAGGGGCACTATTACTGTGGGCATTGTGTACTGTGTATATGTGGCGTAACATGTATAAGGGGCACTACTACTGTGGGCATTGTGTACTGTGTATATGTGGCGTAACATGTATAAGGGGCACTACTACTGTGGGCATTGTGTACTGTGTATATGTGGCGTAACATGTATAAGGGGCACTATTACTGTGGGCATTGTGTACTGTGTATATGTGGCGTAACATGTATAAGGGGCACTACTACTGTGGGCATTGTGTACTGTGTATATGTGGCGTAACATGTATAAGGGGCACTATTACTGTGGGCATTGTGTACTGTGTATATGTGGCGTAACATGTATAAGGGGCACTACTACTGTGGGCATTGTGTACTGTGTATATGTGGCGTAACATGTATAAGGGGCACTACTACTGTGGGCATTGTGTACTGTGCATATGTGGCCTAACATGTATAAGGAGTACTACTGGGTGACGCAACATGAATAAGGGGCACTACTGTCTGACGCAATATGAATAAGGGGCACTACTACATGCTGTAATTTGAATGGGTTTACTATTGTGTGGTCATGCCCCTTCCTTGGAAACCATACCCCTTTTTTGCAGCCCTTAATTAACTATGGTAGGGCGCAAATTTATAGTTTGCAGGGGGGGGGGGGGCCAGAACACCTTAGCACCGGCCCTGTACCGGTATGGGAGTGTAGGGGGAAATAAAATACTGAATACATCTATTACACTTCCAAACGGCCACTGCCAGAAAGCCTTAAGGTGGGTACACACTGATAGACATATCTGCAGATATATCTATGGACGGATCGGGCAGTGTGCTGTGCATACACACTGCCCGATCCGTCGGGGACTGTTGTCATGAATTGGGCGGGCGTGCCAGTTCAGCTGTCAATCACCGCAGCATATGTACGGGTGGCCGGCTGGTCGCCCGTACACACACAGTGATGCGCCAATATATCGGTAGATATATTGGCCGTCGGCTGTGCTGCGGGGCCGACGCGATGTCTGAACGACGGAGTTCACAGACATATCGCCCGTACACACTGGCCGAGGGAGCCGCGATATATTGGCCGTTCAATAGAACTCCCGATATATCGGCCAGTGTGTACCCACCTTTACACTACCGATGTGGTCTGTCGTGTTCCAGCCACTGCACTGTAAAATGTCATTCCTCCATTTAATAATGATAACTATTGGCGGCAGCATACTTTTACTTATACCCCTTTTCCACTTACGATCACGGGTCGCAGCCGGGAGCCTGACACGGGAGCTGCCCCCTGCTGCGACCCGTGCTCGTCCCCTTTCCCATCAGCAGTCACAACCCGGCATATGCCGGGTTGGTGACGCTTCTAGTGACGCGGCAGGGGCGGCGCAGGGAGATCACATGATCTCCCAGCGCCGCCCTTCCATACAGTGTAAACGGGAGCCGTGTCGCATCGACACGGCTCCCGTTTACACTAGAACCCTACCCGGATCATTCCCGTGTCCTACCCAGGTAAATAGCCGGGTAGGATTCACGGGTCACTTGATCCGGGTTGACCCTTTTCCACTTGCCAAAAACACGGGTAAATGCGCGCCCCCGTGCATTTACCCGTGTTTTTTGAGCTAGTGGAAAAGGGGTATTAGTATCACAGAGATACTAACGAACATACCGCCAGAATATAACATGACTCGCCTGTCAGGAAGGCCCCGTTGTGTCCCCCTCCTTGGCAGCATCCTCTGCTGTGTCGACGGCAGCCTGCCACTGCTGGCTACGGACAGCCGAGTAATGCACATGCGTGACAGCTGGAACTGAATCCTGAAAGGCTTTGCTGAAGCCAGAAAGATCTCTGCTGGGTCCCCATTGCCGGCTAGGTGGGCCGTACTGCTAACGCCATCCGCAGGTGGCATAAGCAGTAGTACATTCTCCAGCAGAGGTCAGCTGATAACAGAGAGCAATAGCATGCAGCCAAATGTATCACAGCATGGAAGGACAATGCAAAACCCTGTTCCAACAAGATACACAGAACATATACAATATATATATATATATATATATATTCACGTGCAAATGATTTGGCGGGGTTTCTATATAGGATAAACTTTTATGTGAGCTTAGGGGGAGATGTATCAAACCTTGGAGATAAAGCACCAGCCAATCAGCTCCTGTCATGTAACAGGCTGTGTTTGAAATATGGCAGCTAGCAGCTAATTGGTTGGTACTTTATCTCTCTCCAAGCTTTGATATGTCTCCCCCTCAGTGATGGTGACTGACACCAGCCCATGCCCAGGGTCTGGCTCATTATCCCCCATCCCAATGCGGCCTACACCTCCCAGGGCAGCGTTCCTGGCTGCAGCGTTCCTCTGGGCGGCGCCATTGCGGGGACCTCGGCAGAGCGCCCTGACATCCGGGTCCCCCCACACTACTCACCCACTGACACAGGAGTCGGACCCTCCACCGATCCAGACGTCCCTCAGTCGGGGAGCATGATGCCTGGGACCCGGGAAGCTCACACAGCGGGGGTGTTCCCAGATACGCCGCACAGACCGCTGGCCGCCTGTGTGCGCGGTCCCCCCCACGCTCGCTGTGCTATGGTACGTTCCACTAAATAAAAAAAAACACAACCTCCACTCCTGACACGCCCCCCGCCGACGTTAACATCCAATGTCGAGCAAGCCACGCCCGCTTTCGGCACAATAACAAACCCCGATTGGTCGTACGCGTCACGTGAGCCGGTGGTTATTGGCCCGGTACGTTTCCATCCGGCCAATCGGCGGGCTCCAAGGCTCCTCCCCCTGACAGGTGACCCGGAAGCTAGGCGGGGGCTTGTCTCGTGATGCTCGGAGCTCGGATGCATTGCCGGGATAAGGAGGCGGCAGCGAGCCGGCGGGGGACACAGCCCCGATCCCGCTGGAGAGATGGCGCAGCCTGGCGCCCCGCAGCTTCTCTCGGACTACAGTGATTTCGGGCGGCCGCAGCTCCTCCGGGACGCCCTGCGCTCACCCCCGGGGGACTCCCTGCTGCTGGCCAGCCCGGACCGAAGACACCTGTTTCTGTGGCTCCCGCGCCGGAGGCGGCTGCTGTCCTTTCCGCGGATGCCGGCCGCCCTTCACCACCCGCCGCCGCCCGGAGCCTGCCTGGAGCGCAGCTGGCCGGCCCCCTCCCCGGACCTGTGCGAACTGCTCTTCCCCCGGTCCCCCGGGCAGGGCTGGCTGCTGGCCCTGGTGTGGCGGGACGGCCGGGCGGAGGTGTGGTGCCCGCCCAGGTCTGGAGGCTCCGGTCAGGCCTGGGAGCTGCTGCAGTCGCTGGAGCTGTGTAACAGCCCCCGGGCCCGGGTGTGTTCTGTGTGCTGCAGCGGGGACGGGGAGTTGGTGTGGTGCGAGGAGAGACCCCCGTCCCGGCCCCAGGACTCCTCCAGCCCCCTCTCCTACTGCATCTGCCGGAGAGCCCTCAGGGTGAGCGGCCAGCGGGTGACCCTGGCCACCATGAAGATCGTCCTCCATCACAGCCCCCGGTACTCCCTGCTCAGCTCCCACCGGCACGGGGTCTACATGGTGGCCGCCGCCGGCCCTCACCCCATCCTGCTCTACTCCCCGGTGGAAGATGCAATCACCACGGTTACCGTGCCCGAGGGGGCCATCCGCAGCACTTCCCTGGCCGAAGGCGAGGTGGACTATAAAAAGCTGGTGGCGGAGTACCTAGGGTTCCTGGCCCGCCGGGCCCGGTCAGAAGTACGGCGCTTGGCGGTCACCGAGACTGGCCAGCTCTTGCTGGTGACCACTGACCTCCGGATATATCTGATTCATGAGAACGGAGCCGTCAGGCACATATTTGACATCGAGAATGACGCCTCAGACGGAGCGGAGATCAAAATGCATCTGTTTGGGGGCACGTTGGCCTGTGCCGTGGATACAGAGCTGTACCTGGTCAATGTCCACACCGGGAGACTGGTGGCCAAGCAGCTGTGGAACGCGGATGAGCTGTTTCTTGTGACGGCGTTGGATACGGAAGACGTCCAGGTCCTGACCAAAACTGGCGTCTTTCAGGTCAGCCGCTCCATCGGCGTAGAGGAGGCTGGGCGGTCTGAGCCGGTGCAGCTGGAGATGGTCTACGAAGAGGCGTGCCAGTACTACCAGAGGAGAAGTCTGAGTAACGCCAAGCTCACGGTGCAGGCGATAAAGAAGGAAGGGATGTTCCAGGCCCCCATTATTCTATCCGCCATACTCTGCAGCTACCAGAAAAACAGCCAGTCCAAGGATCAGCAGCAATATGTTGAGCTGCTAAGCAACATGAACAGCGAACTTCAGAGCTTCATCAGTCTGGAACTTCTGAAAGCATGCATCATCAACGCCTCCGACGTGGACATTGAAGAGCGTTGTGAGGAGTTGGTGGATCATGAGGTCACTCGTCTTCTTCAGATGGACCTGGACAGAGACAGCTTAGTGTACATAAACTCCCTGTTCAGTACGTTCCCCAAGGCTGGCTGGATGTCTGTGAGAAATAACTTTCACTTTCAGCAGAGCAGTGACGGCAAGCTTATAGTCAGGGCCACCGCTGACCTCTGGAAAAAGGTCCTGAGCCCCCTTCCTCCAGGATCCAGGGACAGCTCTCCTAACGGTGTCTATCCTCTGTTTGAGGTCATTTGTCGGTCTCTGTGTACGTACAAACCAAAGTGGCTACCTGTTTTCGTTCAGCACGCCCAGGATTGCTCAAGCTTTTGTTGGAACTTTACCACCAAAGATACCTGCGAGGGTGTGCCGCTGTATAAAAGGGCCTTGTCCATCCTACATAAATTCAAAGTAAACACTAATACAGACCTGGAGGTTGAGCTTCTGCTGGGCAGCGGGAGGCCCCAGGCCATCATACAAGCTGTACACATATTGATCGGCCTCCAGCATTGGTCAAGGGTTATGGAGGAAACTCGTAGGTTCTCTCAACTGAGTCCCCTTATCACAAAGGACATCTTTATTACACTTCTTGTAGAATTCGTCAAGAACAGACACTTGGACTCCTACGTCAACCAGCTGTGCGAGATCTGCCCTGAAGGGATGACGGCTACAGACATCTTACACGTTGTCCTTCAGAACCTGCCCAAAGCCCAGGCAGATCCTCCTCCGTTTTCGTCCGAGGGAGTACATTTGACTATAGGTTTACTCAAACCACTCTTAAGTAAAGTCTTACAAAGCCAGGTCGGGAAAGAGGAGACCTTTTCATCCCAAACTTTTCCTCCGGTTACCCCACTGCGGACAAACAAATCTGTTGCACGGCTTCCTTTAGTAAATGGGGGCATCCTATCTCCCACAGACATCTACGCTACGGATTCTTCAGAAATTGCTCCTTTCTCTACTGTATCAAAATAATATAAGTGAGGTTTGTTTTTTCTGAAGTGCATTCTGCTTTTCTTGTATTTAAGGGGTCTATTTACTATGCCTTGGATGGAGATAAAGTACCAGCCAATCAGCTCCTAACAACCATGTTACAGGCTGTGTTGGAAAAATGACAACTAAGAGCTGATTGGCTGGTACTTTATCTCCATCCAAGGCTTAGTAAATAGACCCCTATGTCCAGTATTGTTTTCCATTTACTTGTGTTTTATCTCAAACTGCAACTCACTCTAGTGTTCGGTCACTTTATTTGCTTGACGGTTACTGTGTGTTGTTATCGTTTTAATAATATGATATATACAGTATTTATGGCTGAGAGGGACCTTAGTATCAGCTCCCACTCCGTGTAAATAAATTACAAGTCATCGAACAAATATGTGTTTAAGTTATAGATTGGATCTGTATTTATTAAACGTGCTTTGTACATTATCTTCTATGTTCCGGGTGTACGGATGACGAGCACAGTCCTAATGTTTGTTTGCTAGTCGGTTAGAAATGCACATTTATGTCTGCTGCAATGAGAAGTGTATCTTATGGATTAAATATGCATTTTCTAGTACTCCAAGCACCTTTTTCCATATTGCAGTGTTTTACAGTGTTAAAAGAAATAAATGATTTTAATTGTAAACCTAAATTTTTATTTTGTCCTAAGGAAACCTGTTCATGGTAGACCTTTAACTTCAGTGCAGCTGTTACTGTATTCTCAGTGTCCATTGGGCCTAGGGTGGCCAATCACGGGATCGGTGAGATCCCAGGATATAGGCAAAAGTTTATCCGGGATTGGAAGCTCCAATCCCAGGGATTGCGGGATCAAGCGGACCTTTAATGACGGGCAGCCAATCACGGGAATCCTGGGATTGACCGTTTTTCAATCCTGATGCCCGGGATTGGCCTGCCTGACTGTGGGCCTAATTCAGAGTGGATCGCTGCAGCAATCGCAGTCCGTGCACTGCCCAGGAGCCCAGTGAGGTGCTAAAAGCATCTCACGGCTGCGATCGCCTCTGCCTGATTGACGGGGTGGGAGGGGGCGTGCCAACGGTGTTAGAATGCCGTTGGTGGGGGCGCGGTCCGGATAGTGGAGGTGTGTCCGTACCGTTGGGGGGGGGGGGGGGTGCTGCGGCAGCTGCGTGACGGCACACGCTGCAACTCGAGAGGCCGCCTGCCAGCAGGCAGGGAGCTACTCGCCAGGGGCAAAAGCAACGCCGCCGTGAGGGGAGGTGGGGGGCAGGGCCTGACATGGGAGGCGGACTAGCCCTATTCCGGGCGTCCACCCGCATGTCAAAGTAACTGATCGTAGATGTGCTAAATTTAACACCTCTACAATCAGATCTGAATCACCCCCATTGTGCATCCTCTCTGGGCTGACCCCTGTGTATGAGGACTGGGGGGGGGGGGTATAAGATATAAGAGCTACCCAGTAACAGCCAGAGTCCGCATGGCTAATTCTTACTAGTATTTGGTTTCATGCACGTCAGCCTGGACAGAGCCTCTCCCCCATCTAAATTCCAGTGTAAGAAGAAAGCTTTCAAGCATTTGTGGGCTGCAAGCAAAGGCAGTCAGTCTTTACCCTGCATGCAAAAACAAAAAGACCTGTATTTGCTCCCCTAGCATTCCCCTGTGGTTTGTTCCAGATACCAAATAACTTGTTTTTTTTTTATGCTTTGTCCCCAGCTCAGAATCATTCTCTCATTTCCCGGACCATGACCAAATGTAATGTTTGCTGCTCAGTACATGTACTTATTAAGTCAAAGTGCTACTTACTGTGCTCTGTTATTCCACACAATAGAAGAGACTGCCTGTTAGTAAGTTAGCTCTGAGAGAGAGAGTTTGTATTACTGTAGGTGTAGCCAGAACTTTCCTTGAAACTGGAGCTAAAATCAGTTAATGGACAGTGATTCGGTTTTAAAGGTCATGGCGCTGGCAATCAAGGGGGAGATTTGTCAAGTAGTGGAAAGGACAGAGGACTAGCGCAGTTGCCCATAGCAACCAGTTTCAAGGTAGCATTTATCAATTACATACTCTAATATGATAGGTACAGATATTTTAACATTCTATGGGGTATATGCAATAGCGGGCGAAATCGCGGCAATTATCGCCGTTTTTTCAATTCGACCAAATTCGCCAGGTGAATTCCGGAAGGTGGCTTCCGGAATTCACCATATGCAATGAAAAACGGATTCGCCAGAGTCGCGGGCGAAAATCGGCCGATTTTGCGGATTTTACCGCGATTTTAAAAAACGGGAAAAAACGGGGAAAAACCCGAAAAAAAAATGGCGTGGGGTCCCCCCTCCAAAGCATAACCAGCCTCGGGCTCAGTGAGCTGGTCCTGGTTCTAAAAATGCGGGGAAAAAATTGACAGGGGTTCCCCCGTATTTTTAAAACCAGCACCGGGCTCTGCGCCTGATGCTGGTGCCAAAAATACGGGGGACAAAACGAGTAGGGGTCCCCCGTATTTTTAACACCAGCATCGGGCTCCACTAGCTGGACAGATAATGCCACAGCCGGGGGTCACTTTTATGCCGTGCCCTGCGGCCGTGGCATCAAATATCCAACTAGTCACCCCTGGCCGGGGTACCCTGGGGGAGTGGGGACCCCTTCAATCAAGGGGTCCCCCCCCCCCAGCCACCCAAGGGCCAGGGGTGAAGCCCGAGGCTGTCCCCCCCCATCCAATGGGCTGCGGATGGGAGGGCTGATAGCCTTTGTGTTAAAAAAAAAGATATTGTTTTTTCCATTAGTACTACAAGTCCCAGCAAGCCTCCCCCGCAAGCTGGTACTTGGAGAACCACAAGTACCAGCATGCGGGAGAAAAACGGGCCCGCTGGTACCTGTAGTTCTAATGGAAAAAAAATACCCAAATAAAAACAGGACACAGACACCGTCGACAGTAAAACTTTATTACACACTGCCGACACACACATACTTACCTATGTTCACACGCCGACATCGGTCCTCTTCTCCATGTAGAATCCCGGGGTACCTGAAAATAAAAGATCAATTATACTCACCTCAACAGGCTCCAGAGATAAATCCACGGACTTGGCAAAAAAAGAAAACGAACAACCGGACCTGCGGACCGAAAGGGGTCCCATGCTGACACATGGGACCCCTCTCCCCGAATGCCGGGACATCACGTGACTCCTGTCACTGATGTCCCTTCAGCCAATCAGGAAGCGCTACTGCCGTGGCGCTCATCTGATTGGCTGGACGCCGTCTGTACTCTGACAGCGCCTCGCACAGCTCCCTCCATTACTTTCAATGGTGGGAACTTAGCGGCTAGCGGTGGGGTCACCCGCCGGTCACCGCTGACCGGCGGGTGACCTCACCGCTAGCCGCTAAGTTCCCACCATTGAATATAATGGAGGGAGCTGTGCGATGCGCTGTCACAGCGATCAGCCAATCAGGTTAGCGCAACGAAGTTGCGCTTCCTGATTGGCTTAGAGACCTGTCAGTGACAACTGTCACTGACAGATCTTAATCGTGGATAGGTGTCCCATGTGTCAGCATGGGACACCTTTCAGTCCGTTTTTGGTGCGGGTAAATGCGCTTTCTTTTTTTGCCAAGTCCGTGGATTTATCTCTGGAGCCTGTTGAGGTGAGTATAATTGATCTTTTATTTTCAGGTACCCCGGGATTCTACATGGAGAAGAGGACCGATGTCGGCGTGTGAACATAGGTAAGTATGTGTGTGTCGGCAGTGTGTAATAAAGTTTTACTGTCGACGGTGTCTGTGTCCTGTTTTTATTTGGGTATTTTTTTTCCATTAGAACTACAGGTACCAGCGGGCCCGTTTTTCTCCCGCATGCTGGTACTTGTGGTTCTCCAAGTACCAGCTTGCAGGGGAGGCTTGCTGGGACTTGTAGTACTAATGGAAAAAACAATATCTTTTTTTTTGAACACAAAGGCTATCAGCCCCCCCATCCGCAGCCCATTGGATGGGGGGGGACAGCCTCGGGCTTCACCCCTGGCCCTTGGGTGGCTGGGGGGGGACCCCTTGATTGAAGGGGTCCCCATTCCCCCAGGGTTCCCCGGCCAGGGGTGACTAGTTGGATATTTGATGCCACGGCCGCAGGGCACTGTATAAAAGTGACCCCCGGCTGTGGCATTATCTGTCCAGCTAGTGGAGCCCGATGCTGGTGTTAAAAATACGGGGGACCCCTACTCGTTTTGTCCCCCGTATTTTTGGCACCAGCATCAGGCGCAGAGCCCGGTGCTGGTTTTAAAAATACGGGGGATCCCCTGTCAATTTTTTCCCCGCATTTTTAGAACCAGGACCAGCTCAATGAGCCCGAGGCTGGTTATGCTTTGGAGGGGGGACCCCACGCCATTTTTTCCCCGGATTTTACCGTTCCAGCAATAAAAAAAATAAAAAAATAAAAATATTATTTTAAAAAATATATAAATAATATTTGTGCCTCCCCCAAAAAAAAAAAAAAAACCTAATCCCTTCTAATATAAATAGATCTGCTATTCCTAAAAAAAAAAACACAAAAAAAAACATGTTTAAAAATTTTTTATTTGTTTTCACCCTCCAAAGTGTGGCGGAGTGAAAATCGCGAATTTGCTGTCTAAAAGCACTGCAGGCGAATTTCCAAACTTGAATTGAATATGCTGGAGGCGAATTGCAGCATCTGTACCATTGCAGAAAAGGCGAATTCGGAAAAAGGCGAATTGAGAAAAGGCGAATTTTGACGGGCCGTTTTTTTGCGAAAAATGACTGCACTGCATAGGCGAATTGATTTTTGGAGGCGAAAACGGCCCGGAATTCGCCTATTTTGCCAATTCGCCCGCTATTGCATATACCCCTATATTTTTGGTTGTTATGGGCAACCCTTGTCCAGTCTTTTCACTGCTTGCTACATCTCCCCTATGCATATAATGTGCACTAGATGTATATGGTGTGTCTCAGTACTTACATGTTATACATGCGGTGGTATGAGCATCTACAAAAAGCCTTTCCGCATATAAAAGCATTTCATATACTCCAGTAGCAGAGGCTATACATGAAGAAGTAACGGATAAATCCAGAACTCCGCTCACAGAGGCCTTTGTCTAATGTTCAGCAGTGGGAGGTAATTGCCGTAGAAGTTACAGTGATTTTTCCTATTCTCACAGAGCAAACAAATATCACATTGATGTCCAACATTCCAGGCCAGCTACGCCTCTCCTCGAGTGTGCGCTGGAGAGTGCTAGAAGTGGTCGTGTGTATGGTGTTCCTACCAGTAATGCATGACTTGGTGGATGGGTACAGGCGCTTCCGGATTCCCTGCATGAAATGTAATTTTTCTGGAAAACCTAAATAAAATGCATGTAAGAGGCGCGTCCGTTACGGACATGCGTGTTATGCATATTTTTTGTGTGAACTGGCACACGAGTCCCCAGAACACGTATGCTGACAGATACACGCCTGTGAGGGCAGCTGGGTATTTCTTGGGTATGGGGCACAGTTGCTGCTCTGTTTACAAAACCACCAAGGAATTTGCAACCCCGTGTATAGGGGGGCTGCAAATATGTGAGAGGGGCTTCTCTCACTAAACAGCCAGTGCCTGGCACTTACAGGGGGAAATTCAAATGTTTGAAAAGTCGGTTGGGTGTCTGTTTTTTCCTGTCTATTAGATAGGAAAAAACAGACACCCAACTGACTTTTCAAACATTTGAATTCCCCCCATAGTGTCTTCATACAGTAAGTATTCAGACACTATAGATAGATCTCTCTATTACACACACAAAATACTGCACGTACTGACATGATCTCTAGGCAACTCATGTTTATCCAGACTCCTAAATAAAAAAACAGTTTAAGAAAAACACATCTGGGTCTTTACAGGAAGAAAATAAGGGTGAGAAGCGAGTACATTATGGTGCTGCAATGGAACATAGATAAGCAGTGTATTGTGTATCCAGGGCTCCTTCTTTTAAAGTGCTTTTCTGTAGACCAGTGGTTCTCAAACTCTGTCCTCAGGACCCCACACAGTGCATGTTTTGCAGGTCTCCTCAAAGAATCACAAGTGACATAATTAGCTCCACCTGTGGACGTTTTACAATGTGTTAGTGAGTAATTAATACACCTGTGCACCTGCTGGGTTACCTGCAACACATGCTCTGTGTGGGGTCCTGAGGACCGAGTTTGAGAACCACTGCTTTAGACGATGTGATTGTAGATGCAGTGTTGATGTTCACTGTATTGTTATTTAGAATGTCGGCAGGTCTCGCGTCCATATGACACGTCAACATTACCGTTAGTTACATTAGAAATGTATTGTCGAACGTGTAGACACGGACAACTTTGACATAATATTATAAACACACACTTGTATAATGACTTATTAGTGCCCGCTGTTCCTACACTTCTGCTCCTTGAATGTCCTGTTTTTCACGTTGCTGGTCCTCTATTCCCTGTAATATGCGCTGCTTATGAGAACTGCGTCTGTGGGTTTTCATGGGGCCTTAAAATCGATAATATATGGGCTAAGCTAATATCAGTTTGAATGCAGCCTTTACATTCAGGCAGGTATCATTTAGGCGGCACCCCTTTGTATCAGGGTTCACTGGTTATGGTTCGGTATGTGTGACCAGCAGACTGGATGCCGGCGGTCACAATACCGACGCTAGTATCCCGATCTTTAAAATCCCAACAGGGGCAAGGTATGTATGCTACCTCCTATCCCTCCCTTCCCACAGCCTAAACCCTAACCTCCCCCAAGTGGTGCCTAACTCCCATCCCCCTTTCCCTGGGTGGCGCCTAAACCTAACTTTCCCCGGCCCCAACACGCCCACTATACCTACGGTCGGGATGCCAGCTGGCTAGAGAACGGCATCTGTCTCCTGACCCTGTCTGGATTCTGGTTTCGGCATTCTGACGGGTGTCAGTATTCTGACTGACAGGATCCTGACAGCCGGTATCTTAACCACTGCCCTGGGCAGCTGAAAAACATCCTCATTATTCCACTGGCAAGAGGGGACATTAGTGCCACGGCACTGTCCTAACCCCCGCCAATATTAATATTAGAAAAAGCGGGACAGAAGCGCGCCATTAAGGGGGCGGAGCTTCTACCTCACAGCTCACGGCGCCATTTCCTCTCCGCAAGCTGCAGAGACGCTGGTCCTCCTCACACTGACAAGTACCAGGGGTGCAAAACGGGGGGGGGGGGAGGCATGTAAATTGGTGCAATATGTGTGATAGTAAAAGCGCTATAGGTATGAGGCAATTTCTTGGTGATTTCAGACCCGTTGATTTAGCGCTGGGTTGTGAGCTGGCAAATCCACTCTGTGTCTCTCTGACAGACTTTTCTGTGGGTCTGTCCCCTATATGCCCGGTGTGTCTGTGGGTGTTTGGTGCACAAGTGTCGACATGTCTGAGGCTGGAGGCTCTTCCCAGGAGGAGGCTGTATTAGGGACACAAACGACTGCGGCGGTGACCCTGCCGGCACCGCCGACACTTGATTGGGTAAATGTGTTGAACGCCTTGAATGCTAATGTGGCTCTTATTAGTAAGAGGCTAGATAAGTCTGAATCGCAGACCCAGGCATGGAAGAAATCTGTGGAAGATATGTTATTGCAAAGTCAGGTCCCCTCAGGGTCACAAAAACATACGTTGGCCCAGTTGGCAGACACTGCTACCGACACGGACTCTGATTCCAGTGTCGACTATAGCGATTCCAGATTAGATCCAAAATTAGCAAAAAGCATTCAGTACATGATTGTGGCGGTTAAAGAGGTATTACATATCACTGAGGACCCGGCTGTTCCTGATAAAAGGGGCTGTATGTATAAGGAAAGGAAACCTGAGATAACGTTTATTCCCTCTCATGAACTGAACACGCTATTTGAAAAAGTCTGGGAAGGTCCTGACAGAAAGTTTCAGATTCCCAAAAGAATTACGGTAGCTTATCAGTTTCCCTCGGCGGATAGGGAAAAGTGGGAGTCACCCCCCACTGTGGACAAGGCCCTGTCACGTTTGTCTAAAATGGTGGCTCTCCCGTTACCTGACACGGCGGCCCTTAAGGATCCTGTGGATCGTAAACAAGAAACTACGTTAAAGTTCATTTATGCGACCACGGGTACGCTACTCAGACCTGTCATTGCGTCTGCGTAGGTAAGTAGCGCTATCGAAAAGTGGACAGATAACTTGTCATCTGATATAGATACCCTAGATAGGGATAGCATCCTCTTGACACAGGGTTATATCAAGGATACTGCAGCATACCTTAAGGAAGCTGCGAGAGATATTGGTCTTTTGGGATCAAAGGCCAATGCCATGGCTGTCTCAGCTAGGCGTGCGTTGTGGATTCACCAATGGAATGCTGATGCTGATTCTAAGAATAGTATGGAATCTCTACCATATAAAGGTAAGGCCTTATTTGGCGACGGCCTTGAAGATTTGGTATCTACAGCTACCGCGGGTAAGTCATCCTTTTTACCTTGTGTTGCTCCACAACAAAAGAAAACGCACCACTATCTGATGCAGTCCTTTCGGCCCAATAAATACAGAAAGGGCCAAGGTTCTTCCTTCCTTGCTACTAAAGGAAGGGGAAGAGGTAAATGATCACCAGCCTTGTCAGGCTCCCAGGAGCATAAGTCCTCCCAGGCTTCTGCCAATTCCACCGCATGACGTTGGGGCTGCTATGCGGGAGTCCGCACCGGTGGGGGACGTCTCAAACTCTTCAGTCAGTTTTGGGTTCGTTCGGACCTAGACCCATGGATTTTACAAATAGTATCCCAGGGGTACAAGCTGGAGTTTCAAGACGTTCCCCCTCGCCGTTTTTTCAAATCGGCCTTACCAGCTTCTCCCACGGACAGGGAGGTAGTTTGCGACGCAATACAAAAGTTGTGTCAAAATCAAGTTATCGTCAGGGTTCCCCAGTCACAACAGGGTGAAGGTTTTTATTTGAGCCTGTTTGTGGTCCCGAAGCCGGACGGCCCGGTCAGACCAATCCTAAACCTGAAATCCCTAAATTTCTACCTAAAGAAATTCAAATTCAAGATGGAGTCTCTCCGAGCAGTGATCTCCAGTCTGGAGGAAGGGGATTTTATGGTGTCGTGGACATAAAGGATGCCTACTTACATGTTCCCATTTATCCTCCGCATCAGGCTTACCTGAGGTTTGCAATTCAGGATTGTCATTACCAATTTCAAACGTTGCCGTTTGGTGAAAATCCTCGGAACCGTGGATAGACCAAAGTGATGGCGGAGATGATGGTTCTCCTTCGCAAGCAAGGAGTCACAGTTATCCCATACTTGGACGATCTCCTGATAAAGGTGAGATTCAGGGACCAGTTGGTGCGAAACGTTGCACTCTTCCTGACAGTTCTTCAACAACATGGTTGGCTCCTAAACTTGCCATAATCACAGTTGATTCCGACGACGCAGTTGTTGTTTTTGGGAATGATATTGGACACAGAACTGCAGAGAGTCTTTCTTCCAGTGGAAAAGGCTCTGGAACTTCAGAGTCTGGGCAAACAAATTCTGAAACCAGCAAGTGTCAATCCATCAATGCATTTGGTTGCTGGGGAAGATGGTTGCGGCCTACGAGGACATTGAGTTTGGCAGGTTCCATGCCAGTGGGACCTGTTGGACAAGTGGTCCAGGTCCCACCTACACATGCACCGGAGGATAATCCTGTCTTCCAAGACCAGGGTATCAATGCTGTGGTGGCTGCACAGCTCTCACCTCCTAGAGGGGCGCAGGTTCGGGATAAAGGACTGGATCCTAGTGACCACGGATGCAAGCCTCCGAGGCTGGGGGGAAGTCACAATGGGAGAAAACTTCCAAGGAAGATGGTCAAGTCAGGAAACTTGTCTCCACATAAATGTTCTGGAGTTAAGGGCCATTTACAACTGCTTTCTGCAAGCGGAACATCTTCTTCGAGATCTGCCTGTATTGATCCAGTCGGACAATGTAACAGCAGTAGCGTACATAAACCGTCAGGGCGGAACGAAATGCAGAGCGGCAATGGCAGAAGCCACAAGGATTTTCCGCTGGGCGGAAAAACATACAAGCGCTCTGTCAGCGATCTTCATTCTAGGAGTGGACAACTGGGAAGCAGACTTCCTCAGCAGACACGATCTCCATCCAGGAGAGTGGGGCCTCCACCAAGAAGTCTTCGCAGAGGTGACAGGTCGTTGGGGAGTTCCTCAAGTAGCTATGATGGCTTCTCGTCTCAACAAGAAGCTTCAGAGATATTGTTCCAGGTCAAGGGACCCTCAAGCAGTTGCAGTGGATGTTCTGGTGACACCGTGGCTGTTTCAGTCGGTGTATGTATTCCCTCCACTTCCTCTCATTCCAAAAGTTCTAAAGATCATAAGAAGAACAAAGATCCGGGCGATCCTCATTGTCCCAAACTGGCCAAGGAGGGCTTGGTATCCAGATCTTCAGGAATTACTCATAGGAGATCCCTTACCTCTTCCTCTGCGCGAGGACCTGTTACAACAGGGGCCGTGCGTGTATCAGGACTTACCGCGGCTACGTTTGATGGCGTGGCAGTTGAGCGAAAAATCCTAGCCCGTAAGGGTATTCCCAGTGAAGTCATTCCCACACTTATTCAGGCCAAAAAAGGGGTAACGTCTAAACATTACCACCGTATTTGGAGAAAATGTTTCTTGGTGTGAAGAGTTTCAGCTAGGACGTTTTCTCCATTTTCTACAAGCAGGTGTGGATGCGGGCCTAAAATTGGGCTCAATTAAGGTACAGATTTCAGCCTTATTGGTTTTCTTTCAGAAACAATTGGCCTCCCTTCCAGAAGTTCAGACTTTTTGTGAAAGGCGTGTTGCACATCCAACCTCCATTTGTGCCTCCAGTGGCACCATGGGACCTTAATGTGGTGTTGCAGTTCCTTCAATCACATTGGTTTGAGCCTTTACGGAAGGTGGAGTTGAAATTCCTCACTTGGAAAGTGGTCATCCTGTTGGCCTTGGCATCTGCAAGGCGGGTGTCTGAGTTAACGGCCTTGTCTCACAAGAGCCCTTATTTGATCTTCCATGAAGATAGAGCTGAATTGAGGACACGTCAACAATTTCTACAGAAGGTGGTTTCTTCTTTCCACATGAACCAACCTATTGTGGTGCCTGTGGCTACTGACGCCTTCGCTGAGTCAAATTCTCTGGATGTGGTCAGGTTTGAAGATTTATGTCGCCAGAACGGCTCAGATTAGGAAAACAGAGGCTCTGTTTGTCCTGTATGCTCCCAACAAGGTTGGGTGTCCTGCTTCCACGCAGACCATTGCACGCTGGATCTGTAACACGATTCAGCATGCTCATTCCACGGCTGGATTGCCGTTACCGGAATCGGTGAAGGCCCATTCCACTAGAAAGGTGGGCTCATCCTGGGTGGCTGCCCGGGGGGTCTCGGCATTGCAACTTTGCCGAGCAGCTACTTGGTCGGGGTCAAACACATTTGCAAAGTTCTACAAGTTTAACACCTTGGCCGATGAGGACGTTAAGTTCGGTCAATCGGTGCTGCAGAGTCACCCGCACTCTCCCGCCCGTTTTAGAGCTTTGGTATAACCCCATGGTTCTAATGGTGACCCCAGCATCCTCTAGGACGTATGAGAAAATAGGATTTTAATACCTACCGGTAAATCCTTTTCTCTTAGTCCGTAGAGGATGCTGGGCGCCCGTCCCAGTGCGTACTGTATCTGCATTTATTACTTGTGGTTACACTCATGTTGTGTTACGTTTATTGTCAGCATGTTGCTGCAATGGTTCATGCCGTTGGCTTGTGTTCTGTTGAATGCCACGTTGTGCGGCATGCTTGAGGTGTGAGCTGGTATGAATCTCACCTTAGTTTAACAATAAATCCTTTCCTCGAAATGTCCGTCACACTGGGCACAGTTCCTATAACTGGAGTCTGGAGGAGGGGCATAGAGTGAGGAGCCAGTTAACACCCTTTTCAAAGTCTTAAAGTGCCCATGTCTCCTGCGGATCCCATCTATACCCCATGGTTCTAATGGTGGCCCCAGCATCCTCTACGGACTAAGAGAAAAGGATTTACCAGTAGGTATTAAAATCCTATTAAAAACCACTCAGGCTGTTTTTAAGAAGTCACAGTACCGTGCCTGTAGTCACAGCATAATAAAAAAAGCCAATTCTACCAATAGGTCCCCTCTTATGCCCATTTTAGGTAACCCTACATTCTCTCCAGGTTTTGGCAGGGTAGATAGCTGCCAGATGGAAAAATATTGGACTAGAACGGGCACATCAGATGTATAATCGAGGCACACTTAAATCCTCTTCAGATATGCGATTCGGAAAATGTGCCCCCCAAGGACTTTTGGTTCTACTTGCAACTACGCCATTTTGTCCAATCACAGGGAAAGGACTTAAATCTCAACAGGGAACTCGCCACTTTTGAGAAACTATGTACGCAGGTTTCGACCCCTACAAGGTTTATCAGATTGTCCTGGGCGGTACATTTCCTGATACCCCCTCTTTTTGCACGGCTTGGGATACTGATCTTATCCATAGGGGGATGCATATCAACTGGACAAAACACTGTGCTATGATAACACAAAGTTCAACGAGCCTGGGAGTCAGTGAAATGTAGTACAAGCTATTTAGAATCAGCTTTATTGGCCAGGTGTACTCACGTACACTAGGAATTCTTTGTGGTACAATGCATCGCCAAGCAGCAACATGAAGGGGGAATACATAGCATACATTACGAGCATTACACATATGAGTTCATACTGCACATTGCAACTGTACAATAGACTCGACATATTATACATGTAAGACTAAAAACAAAGGCTGCTTGGCAGAGCAGCACCGAGGCAGCCATCCGTGGCGCCAACTAGAACTCAAACAATGCACATAATACAGAAGATTTAAGTATTACATCAAAAGATAAACCACACAGACAAAGACAGAAAGCATAATGCATGATTGGTGTAAGCATTTTGGGTAATAACCTCCAGGGGTTGTGTATTCCACCCTCACAAGGTACCAGGTGCGGCAGCCATCTTAGGCGCACGTGTAGGATTACCCAGGGTGAAAAAGTCCACCCCTAGAAGAGAACACAAAACGGGGAGATTGCACAGTCCTTAAGTTCAGAGTAGGGTTCCACTAAAACCATCAGGTCCACGCATTTTTCATCCCATCCACAAGCGCACCAGATAAGGCAGCCATGTTGGGCGCACTACAAGGTTACACAGTGGGAGATGAGCCATACAAGGGCCAAATGCATGTATGGGACAACTGACACGTGTGTAGGAGTATGCTATGCCCTGCTTGGAAAGATCCAAATGAAGCACACCCTGCCCACAGAGGAACCGTCCGAAGGCAGCCATGTGGGGCGCACGGCGTAGGTTACTGCCGGCAAGGTGAGCAACTAATGGAGGTACACATTACGGGAATAGCACACAGTGGGGTAGAAGTACCGTGTAAGAAGAAAGAGAAGAGAAAGACACATTTGCAGGAAAACTGTAATAACATTATTTTGTGAAAATGATAAATGTCCTGGTCTCATGAGAGCAGTGCGGGTGGGTGTGAGAATGTGGGGAGCACACTAATGTCCAATGGACGTGACCCAGCAAAGTCTGGTCCTGGTGCGCACGTCCCTCAGTTCCCTGCTCAGCTTGAGGGGTAGTCCCGGGAGCAGTCACGATGTTCTTGGACAGACGAGTAGTAGGCACTGGTCCTGGTGTTCTCATGGCAGAGGTGAGGAGACCACATGATGGTCCTGAGTTGCAGTGTTTGGGAAACTAGTTTAATTAGAGATTTTACCGTAGCCCAAATCCAGTTCAAACTCCGGTTCTAACTCCATTCTTAAAACACATTCTTAACAGATGCATTCTTCACAAATGCAAGCAGGCCAAGTCCTGACTGCAGGCCTTGATAATATTGCTCTTAAATGCTCCAACTATATCAGCTGGCAAAGGGGGAGGTGTGCAATCAGAAGTTCAGCTAATTAACAGAGGGGATTTTGCATTGAAGAAGGATCACAGACATTTGCAGACAAACTTTCTTGGGGTGTGAAAAGTGTAGCCAGAGAGAGATGATAGGCTCAGATATACAAGCATGAGGATGATGTTTTTACCACGGTCATGTCCAGTCATCCTCAGAGTGTCACTAAAGGTTTGCTGTTGTGGACCCAGACACAGCTCGATGAGGAGGCTGGCAGCAGGAGGATCCGTCTGTATCGCCTTTGTGTTGGAGATGTTGAAGAGACAGAGGCACATTAATACATATTTGGTGGGACTGCTCCCTCATAACCCCATTCTGGCACGAAATTATAAAACAGACATCCAAAATAATGGGGTGGTGTGATTTACCCAGCGGACCTGACTTCTGGCTGCTTTCACACCCCAATATCACTTTGACCAGATATAAAAATTCACTACTGAAACATTTAAGTAACGCAGCGAGAGCGGTTATTCCAGAACACTGACGCTCCGCAGCAGCACCTACAATCTGGGAATGTTGTCAAAGAACGGACTTTTACATGCACATGGAGGACAGCTACACTGCACTAGAAAAACACTCCACATATACATCGACCTGGTATCCGTGGCTTGAATTTAAGACCATACAATCAGGGCCGGTTCTACCCCTTGTGGCGCCCAGTGCGAGAGTTTCCATCACAATCACAACTAACATTCTCAATCTGAAATGGTAAACAACTCCAACTCATTAAAGAGGCAATACACAGAGAAACACCTCATGGTTTAATCTCCTTTATGTTTTAAAACTTCAGTTCTATTGAGTGTCTCTGATTGTACTTGTGTTTACCTACATATATTCAGATGTAATAGGAATAATAAGCAGTAAAAATTGGTTTTATTAAAAAATTTAAAATAACTCATATCAAAGCCTAATAACTTTGGATTATTAATGTTAGAAAGCATTAGAACATGGTTGATCAAAGTTTGTAATACACGGAAATGTTTCACAGTATTAATATAATAAGCAGTATTCTATTTTTTCCAATTAATATGAACACACAAAAAACTGGTGTAAACTTTTTTTAAACAGCTATTTTTCCAACCCTGCTCTGTATACGGATCATCTCCAGTGCGTGGTGGCAGCGGCATCCCTGTGTATACGGCCCATCTCCAGTGCGTGGTGGCAGCGGCATCCCTGTGTATACGACCCGTCTCCATTGCATAGTGGCAGCGGTATCCCTGAGTATACGGCCCGTCTCCAGTGCGTGGTGGCAGCGGCATCCCTGTGTATACGGACCGTCTCCATTGCGTAGTGGCAGCGGCATCCCTGTGTGTACGGCCCATCTCCAGTGCGTGGTGGCAGCGGCATCCCTGTGTGTACGGCCCGTCTCCAGTGCGTGGTGGCAGCGGCATCCCTGTGTATACGACCCGTCTCCATTGCGTAGTGGCAGCGGCATCCCTGTGTGTACGGCCCGTCTCCAGTGCGTGGCGGCAGCGGCATCCCTGTGTATACGGCCCGTCTCCATTGCGTAGCGGCAGCGGCATCCCTGTGTGTACGGCCCGTCTCCAGTGCGTGGTGGCAGCGGCATCCCTGTGTATACAGCCCGTCTCCATTGCGTAGTGGCAGCAGCATCCCTGTGTATACGGCCATTGCGTGTTGGAGGATGACAATTTTGCGCTTTCAGACACCCCTTTGATCACGCAGCATTTGTTGCAACGTTTGTACAGAATATCGCCCACCACCACTGTAGTTTCACCCAGAGGGAGGAAAAGGAAATTAGCAGTTTCACCCAACAGCACCTAGACACCTCATCAGTGGTTTCAAACACACAATTGTTGTATAGGAGTAAATGTTTCTGGTGCTTTCCAGTATAGGAGGTGGATATTGTGCTGATCTCGGCTGAGAACAGGAGTCTGTAGTGTAGTAGGTCTGCTTAAGCTGGCACATGAATACATTATGCAATCTGGCAGGGATCACTGGTGATAGAACAGGTCTAGAAAAGCACCTAAAATCCTGAGTCTCTAATTATTGACTACCCAGCAAGCTAGAAGGGTATCCGTTCAGATGGTCGACCATGTTATGGTCGACAGTCATTAGGTCGACCATTATTGGTCGACATTGACATGGTCGACATGGACACATGGTCGACACATGAAAGGTCGACACGTGAAAAGGTCAACGTGCTTTTTTACTTTTTTTTTCTTTTGTGGAACTTTTCCATACTTTACGATCCACGTGGACTACGATTGGGAACGGTAATCTGTGGCGAGCGCAGCGGTAGCGGAGCGAGGCACCTTGCCCGAAGCATGACGAGCGAAGCGAGCCATGTGAGGGGACGGGGTGCACTAATTGGGGTTCCCCGTCACTTTACGCAAAAAACAACACCAAAAAAAGTTAAAACAACTCATGTCAACCTTTCATGTGTCGACCATTTTCATGTGTCGACCATGTCAATGTCGACCAATAGTGGTCAACCTAATGACTGTCGACCATAACATGGTCGACCATTCATACCGGAACCGCTAGAAGCACCCAGCCAAATTATGCTGGAGTAGTTCTAACCATGGGGCAGATGTATTAAGCCTGAAGAAGGGATAAAGCAGTGATAAGTGCAAGGTGATAACGCACCAGCCAATCAGCTCCAATATGTAAATTGGCAGGCGCTAATTGGCTGGTGTGTGATCACCTTCCATTTATCACTGCTTTTTCACTTTGCCAGGCTTAATACATCTGTTCCCATGTAAGCTAGTGAGTTTGTAGCCCTGACCGCTGACCAGGAGAACCCTACCGTGGGGTAAATTGACTAAAATGGGAGTTCTGTTTAAGATGGGATGTTGCCCATAACAACCAATCAGATTCCAGGTATTATATTCTAGAAGGTGCTAGATAAATGAGAAGTAGAATCTGATTGGTTTCTGTGGGCAACATCCCATCTTAAATAGAACTCCCATCTTAGTAAATTTACCCCCACGTCTGCAGAGCGCCACTGCTGGCAAATTTATTAGTGTACGTGTAACAGGCCTGGCCAACCTGTGGCTCTCCAGCTGTTGTGAAACTACAAGTCCCACCATACCACTGATCAGCTGTTAAAGCATGCTGAGACTTGTAGTTTCACAACAGCCGGAGAGCCACAGATTGGCCAGGCCTGGTGTATAACCTTCCACGTAGCACAAGTGTGCTGGGATTCTTTACAGACTTAAGATTTTGTCTGCATGTGTGTGAGAGGCATTGAATGGGAGCAGTATTTGGAAGGCATGCTGTTCCTTGTAGTGCCAGTGGGAGATCCTGGGGTGGCTCCCGGGTAAGTTAGCTCTCTGTCTGGATGTTTTAGTAATAGCCTTTATCATGAGGCCTACAGTGACAAATTATATGGCCCTATGTGGGCACTGCTATTATGTAGTGTTAGGACTGCTGATATCGGAGAAGCCGTGAAGTGGCTCAGCAGCTAAACATGTGTTTGCAAACATGTGTGACTAATTCTCTGAATTTCTATTACCAGATAGGTTCAGGTATGGCTACAGGTCATTTTTAGTGTGCTGGGGAGAAATTTAGGGGTGGGGATTTGCCCCCTCCCCCCTCCCTGAGTGTCAAATCCTCCTGGAAGATCAAAACAGAATATTATTTATCCAAGAGTCGGGGAAGTTCTGGCGCTGTATCCTGGCACTTGGTGCCGCAACAGCAGGGGAGTTACATGTTGCCTTATTACATCACATTTTCCTACACTTTTCTCTGGTTTTGACGGCTTGAATTATCGCAAGTATCCTCTTTTGGCGGATTTGCGATAGGATAGGTTGAATTGTAGGAACGCACAAATCCGAGATTAGCTACTTTTCGCCATCAATTTTTGGCAATATCTGCGAGAAAAAAGGCATATTGCGGTAAATTGCTGCGTTATTGTGGCTAATTGAATTCCCACCCATGCCAGAGGTTCTCAAACGCAGTCCTCAAGGCACCCCAGTGGTCCAGGTTTTAGGTATATCCATAGGAAAAAAATATTTATCCGTGCAACTTGCGCCTCCCATCTACAGCTCAGTACCAACTCACGTGAACACCACTTTTCAACAGTACATATACAAGAACATTTGGGAGAGGTCCACAAGCGCTGTTGGGTTAAAACTTCGGGAGAACGATCTCCTGGCTCCTCTGCTATCCTAAACTCTCAATCAGATTAGAAAGATAACAAGAAGACTTCATCAGGTGGAGATAAGCAATCTCTATTTCATCTACCAGGGTAGTATTGGAACCTTTTAACTCATTTTAAATAAATGAGATGCATTCATTAATAGGTATCTTTGTTTTTCACACCGCAGTTCACACCAAAAAGCATAGACTGCCCATTAGAGCGACACTCACTAATTGGGTAATCCCTATGTTCACCAAGGGTCTGGGACTCCAGGTCGACAACAAAAAGGTCGACACACATTAGGTCGACACCAAATGGTCGACACACCTTAGGTCGACATGGACAAAAGGTCGACAGGAACAATGTTGACATGGAAAAAGGTCGACATGAGTTTTTTATGTTTTTTTTGGTGTAGTTTTTTTCGTAGAGTGACCGGGAACCCCAATTAGTGCACTGCTTCGCTCGCCATGCTTCGGGCATGGTGCCTTCGCTTCGCTCGGCACAGATTACCGTTCCAATCGTAGTCCACGTGGATCGTTAAGTATGAAAAGGTTCCAAAAAAGAAAATAATTATGAAAAACTCATGTCGACCTTGTTCCTGTCGACATTTTGACCATGTCGACCTAAGATGTGTCGACCAATTGGCATCGACCTAAGGTGTGTCGACCTTTTTGTTGTCGACCTGGAGTCCGGATACCGTTCACCAAAAGGTATCTTATAATGTGCCATTTCCTTTCAGGTGGATTCGTGAAGACATCTCCTCCAAACGGTATAGACCAAAAAAAGTTCTTAAGGAATTCTTTTCTACAGTTTATTCATACAGTACAATCTTCAAAGATGTTAAAAACAGATTCTCATTAAAAAAACATAAAATTCCATTCTACTCCATAAGGAACCTTAAACATATTGAGCAGCCCTCATCTTCTGCACAGGTGAGCTGTTTCGCTGCGTTCCTACACATGGTAGCTGCATGTAAACCGCTGTACAAATGTTTCAGACAATTTGGAACTGCAGCACTTTTTGTTTAATAATAATCTGTTCTGTAATGTTAGGGGAGTGTTTTTAGTAGAGATGAGCGAGTTCGGTTCCTTGGGATCCGAACCCCCCCCCCCCCCCCGCCCCGAACTTCACCCATTTTACACGGTTCCGAGGCAGACTCAGATCTTCCCGCCTTGCTCGGTTAACCAGAACGCGCCCGAACATCATCATCCCGCTGTCGGATTCTCACGAGATTCGGATTCTATATAAGGAGCCGCGCGTCGCAGCCATTTTCACTCGTGCTTTGGAGATTGAACAGAGAGGACGTGGAAGCGTTCTCTCCCTGAAAAGCTCCGTAATCTGTGCTGTGTGCTGCAAATATCTGTGCTCAGTGTGCTGCAAATAATCTGTGCTCAGTGTGCTGAAAATATCTACCTTCTCTGCCTGAAAACGCTCCATATCTGTGCTCAGTGTGCTGCAAATATCTGATCAGTGTGCTGCATTGTGGGGACTGGGGACCACCAGTATAAGTATATACATGATGTGGCCATTCACTGGTACCTGGTGACAGAACGTATACTGGATTCCCCCACAATGTAACTTTACATCTGTCATCAATATAATAATTTTAGTAGTACATTACAGTAGGCCATTGCTGTACCTTGCAGCTCTGTGTCACTGCAAGTATCCATTCCATATCTGTGCGGCATTTTTGTGAGCAGTATATATAGTATTACAGTGCAGCATTTTGGTGACTAACAGTATATAGTTGTACAGTAGGCTATTGCTGTATCTTGCAGCTCTGTGTCACTGCAAGTATCCATTCCATATCTGTGCGGCATTTTTGTGAGCAGTATATATAGTATTACAGTGCAGCATTTTGGTGACTAACAGTATATAGTTGTACAGTAGGCTATTGCTGTATCTTGCAGCTCTGTGTCACTGCAAGTATCCATTCCATATCTGTGCAGCATTTTTGTGAGCAGTATATATAGTATTACAGTGCAGCATTTTGGTGACCCAACAGTATATAGTTGTGTACAGTAGGCCATTGCTGTAGCTTGCAGCTCTGTGTCACTGCAAGTATCTATCCATTCCATTTTCTTCCAGTGATTTGGACCAATAATACCATTGATTAGAACGAATAATTCCAATGATTTTGTCATTTTCTTCCAGTGATTTGGACCAATAATACCATTGATTAGAACGAATAATTCCAGTAATTTTGTCATTTTCTTCCAGTGATTTGGACCAATAATACCATTGATTAGAACAAATAATTCCAGTGATTTTGTCATTTTCTTCCAGTGATTTGGACCAATAATACATAGTAACATAGTTTCATAGTATCTGAGGTTGAAAAAAGACAATTGTCCATCGAGTTCAACCTATTTGTGGTCTCCTATGCATGATGATTTGACTAAAATTTCTGACTGATGCTGATGTAAGCCGTTGCATTTTATCCCTATTTATAGTAACTACTAGATGATTCATCGCGCTCTTCACACCGTCGGAAGGGGCTTCGCCCCGTTAACCCGTGTAGGCCTTTGAACATACGCAAGCCGGTAGGTAACAGAATCAGAAACGCAGGGCAGTATAGAGGGCATACAGAAATGGTGTCCGGTTGAGAAAAGATAGAGAGGCGTGGGGGGGAGAAAGGGAATGTACAGAAACGCTGTGCGATTGGTAAAGGATAGGGAGAGTCAGGGTGGTAGGGTGAGGATAAAAAGAGGCAAGGGCAGTCATTCCGAGTTGTTCGCTCGTTGCCGATTTTCGCAACGGAGCGATTAAGGCAAAAATGCACATGCGCATGGTACGCAGTGCGCATGCGGTAAGTATTTTAGCACAAAACTTAGTAGATTTACTCATGTCCGAACGAAGAATTGTCATCGTTGAAGTGATCGGAGTGTGATTGACAGGAAGTGGGCGTTTCTGGGATAAAACGCGGGAGTGTCTGGAGAAACAGGGGAGTGGCTGGGCGCGTTTGTGACGTCAAACCAGGAACGAAATGGCCTGAGCTGATCGCTATCTGTGAGTAGGTCTGGAGCTACTCAGTAACTGCTAAGAATTTTCTATTCGCAATTCTGCGAATCTTTCGTTAGCTATTCTGCTAAGCTAAGATACACTCCCATAGGGCGGCGGCTTAGCGTGTGCAATGCTGCTAAAATCTACTAGCGAGCGAACAACTCGGAATCACCCCCAAGGTGTTAGAGAGAAATTACCTTTGCAAGAGGCTACGACCGGTTAACCCTTGCACGGGCTTCAGCTGTGCTATAATTGTAATTATATGGATTATTACCTGAAAATGTTTTTATGGCAGTGGGTACATATTGCAAGGGGGAAGGGCATGCGATTGTCAAGGGGGCGTAGCCCTTTGTGAGGGCGTGCAGAGTGGCCGCAGGGCACAATGAATAACATAGTGTAGTATATACTGCTAGTGTCTGCATCATGAAGTTCCAGATGAGTAACAGCAATGCACTGTAGATAAGACACCAAAGTGCTGTGGCCACAGGTAGCAGCGGTGCTTATACACACAATGGCCGCAGGTAGCAGAGCGGCTTATACACACAATGGGGGTCATTCCGAGTTGTTCGCTCGCAAGCTGCTTTTAGCAGCTTTGCACACGCTAAACCGCCGCCTACTGGTAGTGAATCTTAGCTTATCAAAATTGCGAACGAAAGATTAGCAGAATTGCGAATAGACACTTCTTAGCAGTTTCTGAGTAGCTCGAGACTTACTCGGCATCTGCGATCAGTTCAGTGCTTGTCGTTCCTGGTTTGACGTCACAAACACACCCAGCGTTCGCCCAGACACTCCCCCGTTTCTCCAGCCACTCCCGCGTTTTTCCCGCAAACGGTAGCGGTTTTTCGCACACACCCATAAAACGGCCAGTTTCCGCCCAGAAACACCCACTTCCTGTCAATCACATTACGATCACCAGAACGAAGAAAAAACCTCGTAATGCCGTGAGTAAAATACCGAACTGCATAGCAAATTTACTTGGCGCAGTCGCACTGCGGACATTGCGCATGCGCATTAGCGACTAATCGCTCCGTTGCAAGAAAAATATACCGAGCGAACAACTCGGAATGACCCCCAATACCCACAGGTAGCAGACCCGCTTATACACACAATACCCACAGGTGGCAGAGTTGCTTATACACACAGTGGCCACAGGTAGCAGAGGCGCGTATGCACACAATACCCACAGGTAGCAGAGCCGCGTATACACACAGTGCCCACAGGTAGCAGAGTTGGTTCTACACACAATGGCCACAGGTAGCAGAGCCGCTTATACACACAGTGCCCACAGGTAGCAGCGCCACTTATACACAATGGCCACAGGTAGTAGTGTCGCTTATACACACAGTGCCCACAGGTAGCAGAGTTGGTTCTAGATACAATGGCCACAGGTAGTAGCTGTGTTTATACACACAGTGCCCACAGGTAGCAGCGCCACTTATACACAGTGGCCACAGGTAGCAGTGTCGCTTAGACACACAATGGCCACAGTATTAGTGTTTCTTATTAATCCAGTGTCCATTGGTAGCAACTATAGTCACAGAAGTTCAGTGTGTGTGGGGGGAGTTTGGAAAGGGGGTGGGTTCAGTGAGGTGGAGGTGGGTGGCAGAAGGGTGGGTGCAGTGGCATGGATGGCGGAAAGGGTGCAGAGGTGCTGTGGGTGGGGGAGGTGTAGAAGGCGGATGGGGGAGGGGGTCTAGAGGTGCTGCCGGGGGGGAGGGGTGGGTGCGGATGGGGAGTGTAGATGCTGTTGGTGGGGGAGGGGTGAGTGCGGGGGACTGTGGATGAAGGAGGGGGTATGGAGGTGATGTGTGTGTGGGAGGTGCGATGTAGGGGTGTGCGTTTGGAGGTGCAGGGGGGGTGAGCTTAGGTGATGGGTTTCAGAAGTGCTGTGGGTGGGGGAGGTGTGGGATGGGATGGATGGGGGATGTAGATGCTGTGGATGGGGGAGGGGGAGCTGTGGATGGGGGAGGGAGTCCGGAGGTGCTTCGGGTGGTGGTCCAGAGGTGTTGCAGGTGTGGGAGGGGCAGGTGTGGTAGGTCCGCAGATGGGGAGGGTGTCTGTAGATAATGCAGGTGGGTAGGTGCTGTGGTTGGGGGAGTCGCGGTTCGGGGGTGTTGTGGGTGGGGTAGGTGATGTGGATGTGCGGTAGCCAGGGGAGGAGTGGGTGCGGGGATGGAACGGATGGGGGAGGGGGTCCGTGGACACTGTGGATGAGTGAGGGGTGGGTGCGGGGTTACGGCGGTTGTGGCGGGGGGGTTGTGCTGCTGCGGTGGGTGGGGGAGGGTGCCTGTGCGGATACCGCGGTCGGGGTAGGGCCGGGGGTGCTGCTGCGGTGGGTGGGGGAGGGGGAGGGGTGCAGCGGTGGGGGAAGGGCGGGTGTGGGGATGCTGCGGCTGGGGTGGCAGGGGTTGGAGGCGGGAGTGTGGATGGGGTCTGTAGATGCTGCTGGTGGTGGAGGGGCAGGTGCGGGAGGCTGTGGATGAAGGAGGGGGTCTGGAGGTGCTGTGCGTGAGGGAGGGGCGATGTAGTGGGGGTGCGTAGGGGGAGGTGGGGTTGCAGGAAAGGGGGGGTTGGGTGATGGGTTGTAGAAGTGCTACGGGTGGGGGAGGTGTTGGTGGGGGATGGGGTATGTAGATACTGCAGGTGGCTGCAGGGGAGCCATGGATGGGGGAGGGGGTCCTGAGGTGCTGTGGGTGGTGGTCCAGAGGTGCTGGGGGTGGTGGAGGGGAAGGTGTGGTAGGTCCGCGAATGGGGGAAGGTGTCTATAGATGATGGGGATGGGGGGAGGGGCCGGAGGTGCTGTGGGTGGGGGAGTGGCGGCTGCGGGGGTGTGGTGGGGTCTGGAAGCGCCGCGGGCAGGGGAGGGGTAGGTGCAGGGATGGAGTGGAAGGGGGAGGGGATCCGAGGGCGCTGTTGGTAGGTGAGGGGTGGGTGTGGGGTTACCGCAGTTGGGGAGGGCCGGCTGTGGTGGTGTTGCGGCTGGTGGAGGGGCAGGTGTGTGGGTGTTGGTGGGGGAGGGGCGGGTGCAGGGGTGCTGTGGGTGGGGGAGGGGGCCGATTGCCGGGGTGGTTCGGTTGGGTGGGTGGGAGGTGGGTGTGAGGGTGGGGTGCTGCAGGTTGGGGAGGGGTGGGGGTGCGGGAGCAGGGGTGCTGTGCATAGGGGAGGGGCGGGGGTGCCATGGGTGGGGGGTTGGGAGCAGGAGTGATGCGGGTGTGGGAAGGATGGGAGGCTTTTGGTGAATGTCACCTCGTTCCACAGAGACCTGCACTGGGGCACTGGCAATAACCATCCCCCCCCCCCCCCGTCGCCAATAACCATCACCCCCCCCCAAATAACCATCAGCATCATCCCCCCCTCCCCTCTGCACGCGCTGCTCACCTGGGCCGGTCACACAGGCAACGGGAGCGCTGCAGCAGGGAGAGAGGACACCAGGTTGCCGGGGCAGGAGGGATCCACGCTGGCGGGGGCGGAGTGCGGGCTGTGCATGCGGCTTCCTCCTCTCATGCAGCATGGTCGAGCAATCTCCAGCCTCCGCCGCCAGCAGCATCTCTCCTGGTAGCGGCGGAGGCTGGAGTTTGCTCGACCGTGCTGCCCGAGAGGAGTAAGCCGCATGCACAGCCCGCACTCTGCCCCCGCCAGCGTGGATCCCTCCTGCCCCGGCAACCTGAATGGGGACAGAGCTCCGGCTGAGGGTCCCCGGGGTAGTGACCCTTAATCCCGCTCTTGTGTGCCCGGCCACGGGAAGGCGTCCGTCCAGAGGCGGCTGTTCCCTGGGGATTGTGTCCGCCTCCCTAGTGGTGTGCTGGCACAGGGCAGAGGCCGTTGCCTCCACCCAGCGTTACGGCCAGGCACAGAGTCACTGATGTGGCCTAATATATAGGAGATAATGCGCGACTATGCACAATAACTCTGGATATCCTTATCCATTAGGAATTTATCTAACCCATTCTTAAAGGTGTTGACAGATTCCGCCATTACAACTCCCTCAGGCAGGGAATTCCAAACACGTATTGTCCTTACCGTGAAAAATCCTTTACGCCGTATTGTGCGGAATCTCCTCTCCTCTAACCTGAGCGAGTGTCCACGAGTCCTCTGTGTTGATCTAACCAAAAACAGGTCCCGCGCAAGCTCTGTATATTGTCCCCTTATATATTTGTAGATGTTGATCATATCCCCTCTTAGTCTCCGCTTTTCCAATGTAAACATGCCTAGTCTTTCAAGCCTTTCCTTGTATTCCATCGTCTCCATGCCCTTAATTAGTTTGGTCGCCCTCCTCTGAACCTTTTCTAGCTCCAGGATATCCTTTTTGTAGTACGGTGCCCAGAATTGTACACAGTATTCAAGGTGTGGCCTCACTAGTGATTTATATAACGGGAGTATAATACTCTCGTCCCTAGCATCAATACCCCGTTTTATGCATGCTAATATCTTATTAGCCTTCTTTGCTGCAGTCTTACTTTGGGTACTACTGCTTAGTTTGCTATCTATGAGGACACCTAAGTCCTTTTCCAGTACAGAATCCCCTAATTTTACCCCATTTAGTAGGTAGGTGTAATTTTTGTTCTTGTTACCACAGTGCATTACCTTACACTTGTCTGTGTTGAAGCGCATTCTCCATTTGGCTGCTCATGCTTCTAATTTAACTAAGTCGTTCTGAAGAGACTCGGCATCCTCCTCTGTATTTATAGCCTTACACAATTTGGTATCATCTGCAAAAATTGACACCATGCTCTCTAGACCTTCTGTTAGGTCGTTAATGAAAATATTGAACAATAGCGGTCCTAATACTGAGCCTTGCGGAACACCACTTAGCACTTCAGTCCAAGTTGAAAAATATCCATTAACCACAACGCGCTGCTCCCTATTATCTAACCAGTTTTTGACCCAAGTGCATATTGTGCTTCCTAGCCCTGATTCTTGTAGCTTGTAGATAAGTCTCATGTGTGGTACAGTATCGAACGCTTTGGCAAAGTCTAAAAAGATTACATCCACGTCTTTACCCTGATCTAGGTTTGCGCTTACTGTTTCATATAAGCCAAGTAAGTTGGTTTGACTAGAATGAATAATTGATTGATTGATTGATTGATTCGAATGAATAATTCCAGTGATTTTGTCATTTTCTTCCAGTGATTTGGACCAATAATACCATTGATTAGAACTAATAATTCCAGTGATTTTGTCATTTTCTTCCAGTGATTTGGACCAATAAAACCATTGATTAGAACAAATAATTCCTGTGATATTGAGGTGTTTGTGTCGCTTAGCTTAGCCATCCAGCGATCACAGTGCACCTCTTTTTCTCTTTTCTGTGCTGTTTGGGGCCAATTTTTTTTTAAGTGCCATCCTGTCTGACACTGCAGTGCCACTCCTAGATGGGCCAGGTGTTTGTGCCGCCCTCTTGGGTCGCTTTGCTTAGTCATCCAGCGACCTCAGTGCAAATTTAGGACTAAAAATAGTATTGTGAGGTGTGAGTTGTTCAGAATAGACTGGAAATGAGTGGAAATTGTGGTTATTGAGGTTAATAATACTATAGGATCAAAATTACCCCCAAATTCTATGATTTAAGCTGTTTTTGAGGGGCTTTTGTAAATAAAAACACCCGAATCCGACAAAAATTTTCAGGGAGGTTTTGCCAAAACGCGTCCGAATCCAAAACACAGCCGCGGAACTGAATCCAAAACCAAAACACAAGACCCAAAAAATGTCCGGTGCACATCTCTAGTTTTTAGACCTTAATAGAATGCTATGCGACTGAACCCTTCTCACACACTAAGCAGATTGGTATGGAAATAACGCAAGGAAGAACAGGACATAAACACGGCAGAATTTATTTGTCAAACAAGTGAATGCAGTAACAAAATAGATTGAAAGTCACATTGGAATAAGCAGCATCCCGTTGTCTGGAATTCCAATGACATTTTTTCTCTGTTTACCAAAGTATTATCACAAAATATATTTTGACAGAAAAATATAAAGGATAGTCTTCTTTCTATATGTTAAACAGTTCCTGACAAAACATTTTGGGGAATGTAATAGTGTCCCCGTTTGCCGGAGGTGCAGGTGGCCGGCCGAACATTGTTCCAAAATTATGACAATTTTTAGAGGAAAAAAACTAAACAAGGACCCCTTTATCTATAACAGAATATTAGGTTGTTAACAAGGTCTGGACAAGCTGTGAAACTACAAGCCCCAGCATGCTCTGCCAGGTTATGCTGGCATTAGTAGTGTCACAAACACCTGGAGCGCCAAGGGTTGCTGCATTCTGTGGGGTCACGGCAGAATTGGTTGTTGGGCCATCTAAAAGTTAAGTCTCTTCCACACTGTATAAAGTCTGACCCCCCCGATGCACTTTTCTTTCTAACCATGTAAGTAGTTAATAACGGGCTTTAATTGGCTGCGATGTGGGCCTGGCATTTCCTGTGCCCACATCTGTATTCTCCAGCCTGAGCGTTTTCTATTGGCTCCGTTGCGACACCATGCAGCCTGATGTCTGAAGCAAAAAACGATCCCTGGATGAGAATCACATGAGAAGCCACAGGCATGGCCAATGTAATATAATTATTTTTTAGTTTCTTTTTTTTTGTAAACTAGTAAAGACAAAGAAATGTGCCCCAGGCCACTTTCGTATGTTGGGTGCATTCCTTCAGCTCATAAACTAATAGCACAAGCACATGTCTCTGAATTAAATCTGGGGTAAAAATTGAATTTAAGGAGACAAACAGTAGAACATATCCATAGAAACTGGTAACTTAATAAAACTGCCCAAGTGAATTAGTAAGTCAGAAAAATGACAGAAGCGTTCAGTGTAGAATGTCCAGTAAATCTCTTTACAGCTTATGTTGTGTAAACGGTGCACACTATATTAGGTTTCATACCATCACTATGGTAAGCATTATATCTTACACATCCTTACGGTATTACTGGAAACGTAACGGAGCTGATAAAGTGAGGAGTACTCGGAACAATTGTCACCTCAAGCAACTAAAGTTTTTGTCAAAATGTAGAGACCATTACATATCAACACAGTCATGGCAGCCATTTTGTGAGATGAACCAACAGCAAGAGTACAGCTGTCAATTATATGTGAACTAGAGAATCGCGGAGGTATTAACGCTGTTCCTAGTGCATTCATACCCTGTATTCACATGGATTTGTTTAGTCCACAAAATGGCTGTCAGCACTGTGGTACAGGGCCCGAATACATACTGTGGATATTTATTGTAAACCCTGAGATGTAACTGCAGTTATCTGGTAAAAAAAAATAAAAAAAAATCTATACATCCATGACTATGCTATACCCAAGTTGTTTAAATCATGGGTTCCCAGCCATGGCCCTCCAGGTTTTAAGGATAGCAGGCCATGTTTTAAGGATAGCCCTACAGGTGACTTAATTAGTCCCTCACTTATTTTACACTAACCATCTGGATATCAGTAAAACCTGGATTGTTGGTGGACCTTGAGGACCGACGTTGGGAAACACTGATCTAAGCAGTACATAGCGCAGCCATTTTGTGGGCTGACCGAATACGGATGAGAATGTACAGTAGCCTAGCAATCCACTAGTCATTACAATGCATTCTATCCATTCACTAGGACCCAGAGCTCCTAGCAAGGTTAAGCAACATGCTTATGAACATTGGCTCAACCACAAAATGGTTGCCGACATGGTGTCGAGACAAGATGGCTGATGCTGCATAAATGGACCGTGTTTATAACTCACTTAAAAACAAAGTATTAACTTTTAGTCTCTAAAACAAATGTTCACATTAAACCAAGCAATATATCTTCCAAGAGATAAAAACATGTATGTGGCTTCTTAGATGCTGTCAAGGATCCCCATCAGCAGTCCGGGTTCATTTGGTGGCTCCAGCAGCAGCACAGACCATATACGGTTCACTCTCTCTATATACATCGCACTTAATAAAAGTAACTAGAGCAGACCCTCCACCCTGTAAACAAAAATGTAAATCTCCAAGATATAGTTTGTCATCGTTTTCTCTTCTTGTAGGTTGATTTCACCCACGCAGGGATTCTTCACATCCAGTGTATCAAAGTAAATGATTAGAAAATAAATAGATCACGATTTCATCAATAAATATGGCCGCTGAGAAAAGAAGATGCAAAGACTCTTCATGTGGCTCGCATAGGAAATGGAGGCCGGAAGCCATTTTGAGTAGTGCTTTATATTGTGACGATCATTCACCTCACGATTTTGCAGTCACTCGAGGAATTAGGAATTGCTGGGAAGTTGACGTCCTGCAAAGAGACATAAAAAATATTTTTTTAGCGATTTCATTTCTCACAGACTTGTAGTAGCTGCACATTAAACAAAATGGCTGTCCTCATGACCACGTCAAAAATGGCGTTTCTACAAAGGGTGCAGAATGTACGTTGTACACGGGACTGCACACACTGCACCCAAATAATTATACTTACCACTCCGGCGGCACAGCGTTGGATGGAGAACAGCAGAAATCACAGGGAAAATGGAGCTGTGCCCATTTTCCCCGTGATCTGCGCAGTAGAGAAGTCCCTGGGAACAAGGCACGGACGACATATCCATGAGACTTGTGCATGTTCAGTAGACTCTGGCACAAAGCCACAAAGGCTAGAAGAGGGAGCCCGCACAGAGCCTGCACACGGGTCCTTCTCTCTTAATCCACCCCTGATTGGTTCACAGCAAGGGGTGTGTTAGTACATGTATTATGGTCATGGCCTGTGGTCACAACATATTGGCAGGTGCGGAGTCCTATTTCTGAATTGGAACACCATGAACGTGGCTGGTTAGAGCTGATGGAAGTACACAGCTGTATTGAGTTGTATATCACGTTAGGCTTGTCACACAGGATGTAGGCATCCCTCTGGCTGTCTATAAGTGGGCCCATACTCCACATATGTGGTTGGACATTGCCGAGTCACATGTATGGACCTCACTGGAAGTCCAATATTCAACAAAAAAAAATAGTACAAAATAGAAATCTTTATTTTAATGAACCATTTCTTCCCGTTTATTGCATCTTCTATTGTCATCCTTGGGACATATACGGTAGCTAGCTTCCCCACCGATGAAACCAGTTACAGTATGCACAATGGCATCACTAGGAAAGGGGGGGAGGGGGGGGTGCAGACCGCACCTGGGTGTCACCAAAATGTCAGCTCCTGACAGGAGCCGGGTGCTGCACTGTGACATTCTCCTGCAGCACCCGGCACCTATCACAGAGGAAAAGCAGGTAGAGTTTCTGTGGGCAGCCCAGCATCTCTGGGGACGAGCCGGTATTCTGGCTGGCGGGGATCCGGCGTTGGCATCCTGACCACCGGGATCCCTATAGACTGCAAATTGACTGCATCCCCTGGGCACGCCCCCAGAGTGATGTAACTGTGATTTCCCACAAGGCCATGCTCCTTTAAGTTAGGTAACGGCCCAGAGTGCGCACTTGGTGTCGCCAGATCCAATGACGCCTCTGAGTACGTGCATAGAGATCTAAACTGCCGGGCGATTATCTAACTTCAGCCTTACCATTGCCCAGTAGTATCTCCAGCGAGCAGAACAGCACTCAGCTGGCCTGTTGGATCTATCTTAGTAAGCAAATTTGTTAGCTAATGGGAAAAACCATATGCACTGCAGGGGGGGGGGGGGGGGGGCAGATATAACACGTGCAGTGACTATTAGATTTGGGTGGGTTATATTGTTTTTATGCAGGGTAAATACTGGCTGCTTTATTTTTACACAGCAATTTAGATTTCAGTCTGAACACACCCCACCAAAATCTAACTCTCTCTGCACATGTTACATCTGCCCCACCTGCAGTGCACATGGTTTTGTCCATTAGATTTGCTGCTGCGATCAGGTCTGAATTAGGCCCTATGTTTCCCCACTGTTGGTTTCTGGAACAGCTGCCCTGTTGCCATATGTGTATGTGTACTTCATATAGGGGGTAATTCCAAGTTGATCGCAGCAGGATTTTTGATAGTAATTGGGAAAAACCATGTGCACTGCAGGGGAGGCAGATATAACATGTGCAGAAAGAGTTAGATTTGGGTGGGTTATTTTATTTCTGTGCAGGGTAAATACTGGCTGCTTTATTTTTACACTGCAATTTAGATTGCAGATTGAACACACCCCACCCAAATCTAACTCTCTCTGCACATGTTATATCTGCCTCCCCTGCAGTGCACATGGTTTTGCCCAATTGCTATCAAAAATCCTGCTGCGATCAACTTGGAATTACCCCCATACTCCTAAACACATTGTACATTACACAGATCTGTAACAGAAAAACGCTGCATGATTTGAGGCTCCTGTGGCCAACGTCACCCCGGATATAAGTGGCATCACATTAACATTAATGGAATATATTTGTTATTAACTATTAGATCTGCTAATGGAACATCCGCTACAGAGAATACCAATACCAAATTTATTCTGATTTCTTATGGTGGTATTTGTTCAGGGATCTACACATGGACATCCCAGCATAAAAACCTGCTATACACATTCTGTGCCCCGAGAGGTATATGGTATTTACATTCCTAAGCCATAAGTTAGATGGTATTAAGTGTATCTAAGAATATTCCACGTGTATTCCTGCTGATGCAAGCCATGCAACCACTCTGAGGTCTCGTCTAACCTCACCAGAGACTGTGAAAGCCTAGGCTGATTCTTAGGGGGAGATTCAATTCATTCACTATATGGCACCCGACGGAGAAATTCAATTGTTGCTCTATTCAGGTTCGAATAGTCTCTGGTGGGGGAAGGTGGTGGATTCAGCTCACCGCCTCCTGAAATGGCAGAAAAAGTTTCCTATTGTAGTCAGGTTTAGCCGCTTTGCAAGACTAAACCCGATGCTTTTGGGCACGTCAGACGTAATAGGCGCCCAATCAGAGCAACAATTGAATCGCTCCGGCGGGCGCCTATTACTTTGGGAATCCCAAAAAAAACAATTGAATTGCCCCCCTCGATTGTGAGCTCACTCGTGAAGGGCCATCTTTACCTTCTGTCTCATATCATTGGGCAGATCGTGATACAAACAATGTACAGAGCTGAATAATACGTTGGTAATTTGTAAGTAAAAGATTATACAACTCACATCTCCAGGTGATCATTGTGGTCTCTGTGAAAAGAACAAACACATGCTTAGAACGTTAGTCAGTAACAAAATGGTAACTATACTTTCTCCGACGTCCTAGTGGATGCTGGGAACTCCGTAAGGACCATGGGGAATAGACGGGCTCCGCAGGAGACTGGGCACTCTAAAGAAAAGATTAGGTATTATCTGGTGTGCACTGGCTCCTCCCTCTATGCCCCTTCTCCAGACCTCAGTTAGAATCTGTGCCCGGCCAGAGCTGGGTGCTCCTAGTGGGCTCTCCTGAGCTTTTGTGAAGGTTTGTGAAGAACTACAAGTGCTGGCAAGACCTGACAGCATTTTATGATGGGACTTATAGTCCCATAATGGATAAAGAGCCATGTAAGTCCCCTTTACTATAACTAGTATTATTCACCATCTCCCATGTGTTTTCACCAGAGCTATGCCTCAATGTTCTCTTTAACCACAACCCCCCCCCCCCCCCCCCCCGTGTTTTTCAAGCCTCATAATGGAGGATATTTAATAAAATATAATTATCTCATAAAAGCTGGAAAATTTTATATTTATATTCTCTGGAGATGGAGATATACATTTCTTCTCCAGTGGCAGTTGAAGAGCAGTCCACAATTCAAACAGGGGAGACACACCAACTGCCAGTGAGTCTCGAACAGCAATGTCTGGCAATGTTTGGGGTGGCAGTTGATGTGACTCCCCTATTTGAATTGTGGACTGCGATACTGTAATTATGTTTTATTAAATATTCCCCAATAACCGGTGCCTCTCCAGCCTCATGATACCCCATGTCTCTCCAGCCTCATGCCCCTCCTGTGTCTTGCCAGCCTCTAGCCTCTCTTCAGCCTCATGTCTGTCTAGCCCCACGCCACCCCATACCTCTCCAGCCTCACGCCACCTCATGTTTTAAAGGTAAAATAAATACAAAATTACACCGCTGACAACAAAACATATTAAAACAATCCAAACATCCATACTGGAACAACAGGACGGTATCTTACTCATAGATATCTGTGGTTTTCATCCTCCGGTAATGTTTCGCCAGCTTCACTGACACAATAATGCTGGGAATTAAGAAGATTGTGCACCAGCCCAGGCTAAACCAGAAAGCATTCTGGGGAGAAATAAAATGTTTAATAGGCAACAGATTTTAGAGTATTCCCCTTAGGGACCTTAACTAAAAGAAAATAAATACTGAAACAATGAAAGTTCACTTGTCACGTACATGAACCAGTATTCTAAAGAATGCAGCCTATCCATTCGCTAGGAAACCGTGACATCACTGGTGCCCCATCATGCCCCAGTGCAGACGCTGGTTCCTAATGAATGGATGCGCATCATTCTTCTGAATATGGGATCAGCCCGCCTTACACAGGGAAACAAAGACACAGCTAACACATGGATTGGAACTTGTTATAAGGGGTATGGGTCATTACGTCGACCACACTTGGGTCGACAGTCATTAGGTCGACCACTATTATCGACATGGTCAAAAGGCCAACATGAGTTTTTTTTTACTTTTTTGGTGTTGTTTTCCTCGTAAATTGATGGGGAACCTTAATTAGTGCACCTCGCATGGTTCGCTTCGCTCGCCATGCTTCGGGCAAGGTGCCTCATACTGCTACCGTTGCGCTTGGCACAGGTTACCGTTCCCAATCATAGTCCACGTGGATCGAAAAGTATGAAAAAGTAAAAAATAAATAAAGTAAAAAAAATAGAAAAACGCATGTCGACCTTTGAACATGTCGACCTAATGCACATCGACCAACAGTGGTTGACCAAATGACCGTATCCCGTTATAAGTCACCAAACAAAACAGACTGTTTTGCAATTTAGTTACTAATGCAAATATAAGAGAGTAAAATCAAAAAGTCCCCACGGCGGGAGGTTTTATCTACCCAGGTGTAAATTGGGATACTGAAAATGGGAACGCCACTGGAGTAAGCAGTTGTTGTTTTTTTTTCTCGATTATAAAAGATAATTACTGTTACCAAGTTGTAAAAGAACCAACCAGAGAGGGAGCACTTCCTGACTTATCTGTGTAGTCATTATGGGTTTATATATAGTGTGCAGGTGAGGAGGCATTTTAAGGATAGTATTTGTTACACGTGACGTATATACTTTAAAACTTGATAAATCACCTGGACCCAAAGGTGACCACCCACCTGTGCTAAGGGAGCTATGGGGGTCATTCCGAGTTGATCGCTTGCTGGCTAGTTTAAGCAGCCATGCAAACGCTAAGCCGCCGCCCACTGGGGAGTGTATTTTAGCTTAGCAGAAGTGCGAACGCTTGTGCAGCCGAGCTCTGCAAAAACAGTTTGTGCAGTTTCAGAGTAGCTCTGAACCTACTCGGCGCTTGCGATCACTTCAGCCTATTCGTGTCTGGATTTGACGTCATACACCCGCCCAGCTGACACCCAGAAACGCCCCTTCCTGTCAATCTTCTTGCGGCGGTCAGTGCGACTGAAAACTTCGCTAGAATCTGTGCACAATCACAACGGGCTTTGTACCTGTACAACGCGCGTGCGCATTGCAATGCATACGCATGCACAGAAATGCCATTTTTTTTTAGCCTGATCGCTGCGCTCAACGGCAGCTAGCGATCAACTCGGAATGACCCCCTTTATGTTCAGTTATAGATAAGACAATGGGGCAGATGTATTAAGCCTGGAGAAGGGATAAAGCCGTGATAAGCGCAAGGTGATAATGCACCAACCAGTCAGCTCCTAACTGTCATTTTTCAAATCTGTAATGACTGGCTGGTGCGTTATCGCCTTGCGTTTATCACTTCTTTATTCCTTCTCCAGGTTAATACATCTGCCCCATTATTTCTTAGACACGAAGATTCCTAAACAGCAGTGTTAGTAGGATTCAGACTGGCACAAGGAAGGTGTTAACAAAAGTAATTCAAATGGGAGTAAAATCATATCCAGCAGGGAATTATAAACCAGCGAGCCTGATATTAATAGTTTATGAAACATTTGATAGAATTGTGACAGATAAGGTTTAGACGTTGCACCTGAAAAACAGAAAACCGTGTTGACATTTAAGAAACGGGCTATGCCGAAGTGATAGGATGAGTTTCTAGGAAGACGCTGTGACCTGGATCTTGGCAATGCAGCAGATTTGATTTTTTTAAATTTGTTCAATAGTTTCATTCTTTCCACACAACAGATTGATACAGTTGTCAGTATTTGTCTCTGGTCTCTCCTATGTCCAGAACTGTAAGATCCATTATAACTAAAGTGCTGGCTGGTGATCTCGGTGCCACTGTATTTATCATGGCTGACAGCAGTGGGGTAACTAGAAATTTTTCTCCCCCAAGCCAAAAAATTCTTCGGCGCCCCCCCCCCCCCCCCCATAATTGGCACTAGGAAAGGGACAAACATGTGCGCGCCGAAGGCGCGTGGCGCCAAAAAGGGGCGTGGTTTTGTTTAAATGGGCACGGCTTCGCATAAAGAGGCGTGGCATTGCAGGAATGGACTACCTTATACCCCAGTTTTGCAACCTGCACGCCCAGACGTTGGCCACCACAGGAAAGAAAAATAATCCTGATTCATGCCCCTTCCATTATTTGTCATTTTTCCTCCTTATAGTAATGCCCAGTATACATTATGCCACATACTGCAAAGGCCCTCAGACATTATGCCACACACAATAATGCACATGACACAATATGCACACACCGTAATGCCCCCGACACATTATGCCACACACCGTAATGTCTATGACACATTATGACAGGAATCGCAATGCCCGTTATACATTATGCTACACAATGCAATGCCCCTGATACATTATAGCACATACCACAATGCCCATGATATAGTATACCACACACCGCAATGTCCGTGATACATTATGACACACACCGCAATGTCCGTGATACATTATGACACACACTGCAATGAACCTGAGACATTATACCACATACCACAATGCCCATGATATAGTATACCACACACCACAATGTCCGTGATACATTATGACACACACCGCAATGCCCGTTATACATTATGCCACACTGCAATGACCCTGAGACATTATACCACATACCACAATGCCCGTGATATAGTATAGACACCGTAATGCCTGACACATTATGCCACACACCGCAATGCCCATTATACATTATGCCACACACTGCAATGACCCTGAGACATTATACCACATACCACAATGCCCGTGATCTAGTATACCATACACCGTAATGCCTGTGACACATACCGCAATGCCCGTTATACCCTATGCCACACTGCAATGCCCCTGAGACATTATACCACATACCACAATGCCCGTGATATAGTTTGCCACACACCGTAATGCCTGTGACACATTCTGACACACACCGCAATGTCCGTGATACATTATGCCACACACCGTAATGCCCATTACACATTAAGTCCTACATTAAGGCTTCTAATTACTTTTAAATTACCTGCTCATTGCCAGGGGTTTCATGCTCTTGGTTCCATGCACGGTGCCAGGGGTTTTCATGCTCAGGGTGTCATGCTCGTTGCCAGGTGTTTCATGCACTCGGTGTCATGCTCGTTGCCAGGGGTTTCATGCACTGGGTGTCATGCTCATTGCTAGGGGGTAGTGCTTGTTGCTAGGGCTGTGCTCCCAGTGCCACATATGTCCTCAGTGCCAGATATTCCCCCACGGTGCCAGGTACTCACATGCCCCCAGTGCCAAATATAGCCTCTCCCCCCAGTGCCACATATGCCCCCAGTGCCAGATATTCCCCCACAATGCCAGGTGCTCACGTGCCCCCAGTGCCAAATATAGCCCCCCATGTGCCAGGTACACATACAGTGCCATATATGCCCCCTCAGTGCCCCCCAGTGCCATATATGCCCCCTCAGTGCCTCCCCAGTGCCATATATGCCCCCTCAGTGCCCCCCCAGTGCCATATATGCCCCCTCAGTACCCCCCAGTGCCATATATGCCCCCTCAGTGCCCCCCCAGTGCCATATATGCCCCCTCAGTGCCCCACCAGTGCCATATATGCCCCCTCAGTGCCATATATGCCCCCTCAGTGCCTCCCCAGTGCCATATATGCCCCCTCAGTGCCCCCCAGTGCCATCTATGCCCCCTCAGTGCCCCCCAGTGCCATATATGCCCTCAGTGCCCCCCAGTGCCATATATGCCCCCTCAGTGCCATATATGCCCCCTCAGTGCCCCCCGCAGTGCCATATATGCCCCCTCAGTGCCCCCAGTGCCATATATGCCCCCTCAGTGCCATATATGCCCCTCAGTGCCACCCCAGTGCCATATATGCCCCCTCAGGCCATATATGCCCCCTCAGTGCCCCCCCCCCCTGTTCCATATATGCCCCCTCAGTGCCCCCCCAGTGCCATATATGCATACCTCCCGCAGTGTCCCGCGATGGGGGGGGGGGGGGCAGTTGGGAGTCTCCTACAGTCACTGCTCTGCATAGCAGAGCAGTAGTGAATAGACGCTGTGCGCATGCGCATAGCGTCTATTCAGCGCAGACAGTGGGAGAGAGGGCATGCCAGCAGCTCACAGAGCGCTGGGCATGCCCCCTCAGTGACGAAACGGGGGCGTGACCCGCGACCGCGGGTCCTCCGCGAAGCCACGCCCACTTTTCATAGGACACGCCCCCCGACACGCCGGAGACTCAGAGGGACACAGGAGAGGCGCACGCTGTGCCCTCCGTGTCCCTACTTCACAGCGGGGGGCTAGTGACAACAGATTGACATGCGGACGTTCGTCCGCATGTCAATCTGCTCTAAATCAGTGGCGGCGCCCCCGCAGCCCCTCGCCCCCAAGCCACCGCGAGGGCTGCGGGGGCAGTAGTTACGCCACTGGCTGACAGGCAGGAGAGACCCTGGAGCTCCCCAGGATTCCATGCACTCTAAAAGAGCCTTGGTGTACTGAAAGCATCAATCAACCACTTTTATATTCATTTTACTTGTGTTTTTATTAGACAGTGGTAACCAAGACCACAGGAGTTAAGGTTTGAACAGGAGTTAAGGTTTCTTTGCACCCTAGGCAATAGTTCAGCCTACTGCCCCTCACCACCACCAATACCCCACTTCCCAACTCCTCAGGGTGGCATAGTCTTCTAAGTTCCACAGCCGCCACCTGCATTAAGTACAACTCTGCCTAATGGTACAGCCAGCCCTGCCTGTGATACGTGCAGTGTGCCATTCCACAGTGTTAGAACACCCGCGGTAGCACACCAAATCACTCCCAATTTACCCCAGAATTGTGAATTTTTGTACACAGCCCAGTAGGAGTACACTAAATCATGGGCATTGCCCATAAATGAATTGGCCCCTATGAATCCATATTACATTGCTCAGCGGCCAGGATTTCCCAATCTGATATGCACACTTGACCAAACAGTGCACCAACAAGCTGGATGTATGTCCTCTTGTCTTTTATATAACAGAGGTATATTGGAGCCCACCATGTTTTCTTTATCAATTTGATAAGAACCCCTCATCAATGATTTGATTGGCTACTGGTTGTTCTGCTACCAACTGCTTCAAAACAATGTATTATTATTTATTATTATTTATTACCAGATATTTATATAGCGCACACATATTCCGCAGCGCTTTTACAGAGAATATTTGGCCATTCACATCAGTCCCTGCCCCAGTGGAGCTTACAATCTATATTCCATATCACATGTACACGAGCACACATTCATACTAGGGTTAATTTGTGTTGGGATCCAGATGACCTATCAGTATATTTTTGGATTGTGGGAGGAAACCGGAGTACCCGGAGGAAACCCACGCAAGTACGGGGAGAATATACAAACTCCACACAGTTAGAGCCGCGGTGGGAATTGAACCCAGGACCTCAGTGCTGTGAGGCAGTAATGCTAACCATTATCTAAACCGAGCTTGCGTGCAGCATCTGCTTACCTCCTCACCTGTCTGCCAACAACTAGCGTGATTTATTATTTAGGTTTGCTCCCCACTGCAAGGCACACACAGTTGCACACACAGCGCTAGATTAATAAATTAGGTAAATAAATGAGTACATCAGTAGCTCTGTGGGCTGAAACTGCCAGAGAGCATCTGCAATAAATCTGCAGAAAATTACAAAAAAATTAAACACAGAAAACTCCTGTTTAAATGCATGCAGTATGTTGAAGTAAATCACAGAGCTACAGTATAGAAAATATACTTACAAAAGTGTCTACCAGATACTGGCAGACAATGACTTCTGCAGAATTCAAAGCTCCGGCGACCGGCCCACACCGGGCGAGATTTGTGGTCAGCTAACGAGATAAGAGCACATGGATTTAGGACAAAGGAATGTATTAGAGGAAGCACACTCCGTAATTATAGAGACTTGTTTCTTATTGTTTTCCTTTGGACTCAGCATAAGAAGGACTCTTTGTCTAAGACTTCATCAAGTAAACAAAATGAATATCGAGAGAATTCGCTATTTGCAGATGGACCGATAGTGAAGTCCGAAACATTTTGCGGAGAAAAATGAAGCTGGGTACACGTCTCAGCGATGCGACATCTCGCCGATGCAGCAATGTGATGTCACAATATATCGCATCACCGTACAAATGACGATTTACCGTCGTTTGAGGACGCAATATATTGTTACATGCTTAATGTAACACTGCGTCTATCGCATCTCCCCATCTGATATGCAGTGATGGTCATTGCGATCCATCACAGATCGCAAGATCGGGCAGTATATTGTATAGTGTGTACCCACCACTACAGAGGCAGACGATAAAGGATCAGACACACGCCCACTGCCTCTTTAAAGACTGGAATCTGAGTTTTATCATCCATTTTTTAGCCAATAGTATGAATATTTAGCCAATATCTTCTACTCAAGTTTGATTATCCTAGCTGTGTGTAACAGTCCTTGGGGGAGATGTATCAAACCTTGGCGAGAGATAAAGTGGATAGAGATAACATACCAGCCAATCAGCTTCTGTCAGTTTACAGGTTGTGTTTGGAAAAATGACAGTTAGGAGCTGACTGGTATGTACTTTAGGGGCATATATACTAAACCTTGGAAAGTGATAAAGTTCAGAGAGAGCAAATACCAATCGATCAGCTCCTAACTGCCATGTTACAGGCTGTGTTTGAAAAATGACAGGAGCGGATTGGCTGGTACTTTATCTTTCTCCACTTTATCACTCTCAATGGCTTTAATACCGAAGTTCCCAAACGCGGTCCTCAAGGCACCCCAACGGTCCAGGTTTTAAATGTATCCATGCTTAGCACCTAAATCAATTTGATTTAACAATCTGTGCTGAGCCATGCAGATACCTAAATCCTGGACTGTTGGGGTGCCTTGAGGACCACGTTTGGGAACTTGTGGCTTAGTACATAGGAGCAGATGTATTAAGCCTGGAGAAGGGATAAAGCAGTGATAAGTGTAAGGTGATAACATACCAGCCAATCAGCTCCTAACTGTCATTTTTCAAATCCATAATGATTGGCTGGTGAGTTATCACCTTGCGCTTATCACTGCTTTATCACTTCTTCAGGATAATACAACTGCCCCATAGACCCCCTAAAACTCTTACCCATTCCCCAGCTGTCCTGTTTACCAAACCTTCTAACGAGGACAAATGGAGAAGTTGTCCAAGGCAACCAATCAGATTCTACCTATCCTTGCTAGGATCTGATTAGTTGCTATGGGCCACTTCTCCACCTGTCCCCTTGACATCTCCCCCATAGTCACTCAGAAGTAAGCGGTTCCAGGTGCCAGCGTAAGAGCCTGGTGATGGCACAGTGAGTGTCTGGAAGCCGAGTAGCACCAGGAGTGGTCAGTAACGTCAGATTATTGGTGGTAAAAGGAGCTAGAAGAGAAAACAGTAAAACCACAAATAATAGGATTTTAATACCTACCAGTAAATCCTTTTCTCTTAGTCCGTAGAGGATGCTGGGGATGCTTCAAGAACCATGGGGCATAGACAGGATCCGCAGGAGACATGGGCACTTTAAGACTTTAAAAGGGGTGTGAACTGGCTCCTTCCTCTATGCCCCTCCCCCAGACCCCAGTTATAGGAACTGTGCCCAGGGAGACGGACATTTCGAGGAAAAGGATTTATTTAATTTTTAAACTAAGGTGAGATACATACCAGCTCACACCTCAAACACGCCGTACAACATGGCATTCAACAACAACGCATGCAACGGCATGAATAACATCAGCCACAAACTGACTGAACTCAACACAACATGTGTGTAACCATAACCAAAAACTGCAGATACAGCCCGCACTGGGATGGGCGCCCAGCATCCCCTACGGACTAAGAGAAAAGGATTTACCGGTAGGTATTAAAATCCTATTTTCTCATACGTCGTAGAGGATGCTGGGGATGCTTCAAAAACCATGGGGTTTATAGCAAAGCTCTAGAATGGGCGGGAGAGTGCGGATGACTCTGCAGCACCGATTGACCAAACAAGAGGTCCTCCTCAGCCAGGGTATCATACTTGTAAAACTTTGCAAAGGTGTTTGATCCCAATCAAGTAGCAGCTCGGCAAAGCTGTAATGCTGAGACCCCTCGGGCAGCCGCCCAGGATGAGCCCACCTTTCTGGTAGAATGGGCTTTTACAGATTTCGGTAACGGCAATCCTGCCGTAGAATGAGCCTGCTGAATCGTATTACAGATCCAGCGTGCAATAGTCTGCTTGGAAGCAGAAGCCCCAATCTTGTTGGGAGCCCACAGGACAAACAGAGCCTCTGTTTTCCTAATCTGTGCCGTTCTGGCGACATAGATCCTCAAAGCTCTGACCACATCGAGAGACTTCGAATCCGCCAAGGCATCAGTAGCCACTGGCACCAAAATAGGTTGGTTTACGTGAAATGATGAAACCACTTTTGGCAGAAATTGCTGACGAGTTCTCAACTCCGCTCTATCAGCATGGAAGATTAAATAGGGGCTTTTGTGAGACTAAGCCGCCAACTCAGATACCCGCCTTGCGGATGCCAAGGCCAACAACATGACTACTTTCCAAGTAAGAAATGTTAGCTCAAACTTACATAAAGGTTCAAACCAATGAGATTGCAGGAACTGCAACACCACATTAAGATCCCACGGTGCCACAGGGGGCACAAATGGAGGTTGGATGTGCAGCACGCCTTTCACGAAGGTCTGAACTTCTGGAAGGGAGGCCAATTCTTTCTGAAAGAAGATTGACAAGGCCGAAATTTGCACTTTAATAGAGCCCAACTTAAGGCCCACATCCACACCTGCTTGCAAAAAATGGAGCAAACGCCCCAGCTGAAATTCTTCTGTAGTAGCCTTCTTGGATTCACACCAAGACACATATTTCCTCCAAATACGGTGGTAATGCTTTGCCGTTACTTCTTTCCTAGCCTGAAGAAGTGTGGGAATGACTTCACTAGGAATACCCTTCTGGGCTAGGATTTGGCGTTCAACCGCCATGCCGTCAAACACAGCCGCGGTAAAGTCCTGATACACGCACGGTCCTTGTTGTAACAGGTCCTCCCGTAGAGGAAGAGGCCAGGGATCTTCCATGAGCAACTCCTGAAGATCTGGATACCAGGCCCTCTTTGGCCAATCTGGAACAATGAGTATCGCCTGAACCCTGGTTCTTCTTATAATCTTTATCACTTTTGGAATGAGTGGAAGTGGAGGGAACACATAGACCGACGGAAACACCCACGGTGTCACTAGGGCGTCCACCGCTATTGCTTGAGGGTCCCTCGACCTGGAACAATATCTCTGAAGTTTCTTGTTGAGGCGAGACGCCATCATGTCTATTTGAGGAATTCCCCAACGACTTGTCACTTCTGCAAAGACCTCTTGATGAAGACCCCACTCTCCTGGATGGAGATCATGTCTTCTGAGGAAGTCTGCTTCCCAGTTGTCCACTCCCGGAATGAAGACTGCTGACAGAGCGCTTGCATGTCTCTCCGCCTCGGCCATTGCCGCTCTGCTCTTTGTTCCGCCCTGGCGGTTTATGTACGCCACTGCTGTTATGTTGTCTGACTGAATCAAGACGGGCAGACCGCGAAGAAGATGTTCCGCTTGCAGAATGCCGTTGTAAATGGCCCTTAATTCCAGAATGTTTATTTGCAGACAAGCTTCCTGGCTTGACCATTTTCCCTGAAAATTTCTCCCTGTGTGACTGCTCCCCAGCCTTGGAGACTTGCATCTGTGGTCACCAGGATCCAATCCGGAATCCCAAACCTGCGTCCCTCCAGAAGGTGAGAACTGTGCAGCCACCACAGAAGGGAGATCCTGGTCCTGGAAGATAGGATTATTTTCCGGTGCATGTCCAGGTGAGACGTTTATGTGAAGGCAGGATTCCTGTTATGACCAACGTCCCTGGAAGTTTTCTCCCTGAGAGACTGCTCCCCAGCCTCAGAGACTTGCATCTGTGGTTACCAGGACCCAGTCCTGAATCCCGTACCTGCGTCCCTCTAGCAGGTGAGAGCTGTGTAACCACCACAGGAGCGAAATCCTGGTTTTTGACGACAGGTCCCACTGAAACACCCTGGCATGGAAACTGCCATACTGAATGGCCTCGTAGGCCGCCACCATCTTCCCCAGCAACCAAGTGCATTGAAGAATCGACACCCTTGCCGGTTTCAGAATCTGTTTTACCATGTTCTGTATTTCCAGAGCCTTTTCCACTGGAAGAAAAACTCTCTGTAATTCTGTATCCAGAATCATACCCAGGAATGACAGCCGTGTCGTCGGAAACCAACTGTGATTTTGGCAAGTTTAGGAGCCAACCATGTTGTTGCAGAATCGTCAGAGAGTGCGCAACGTTTTTCAGCAATTGCTCCTTGGATCTCGCCTTTATGAGGAGATCGTCCAAGTACGGGATAATTGTGATTCCCTGCTTGCGCAGGAGAACAATCATTTCCGCCATAACCTTGGTGAAAATCCTCTGAGCCGTGGACAGACCAAACGGCAACGTCTGAAATTGGTAATGACAATCCTGAACAGCAAACCTCAGGTAAGCCTGATATGGAGGATATATAGGAACGTGTAAGTAGGCATCCTTTATGTCGACGACACCATAAAATCCCCTTCCTCCAGACTGGAGATCACAGCTCGGAGAGATTCCATCTTGAATTTGAATTTTTTTAGAAAGAAATTGAGGGATTTTAGGTTCAGAATCGGTCTGACTGAGCCATCCGGCTTTGGTACCACGAACAGACTCGAATAAAAGCCCTCCCCCTGTTGTGACGGGGGTACCGTGACAATGACTTGATTTTGACGCAGCTTTAGTATCGCAGCGCATACCACCTCCCTTTCTAGAAGAGAAGCTGGTGAGGGGGCACTTCTTGAAACTCTAATTTGTACCCTTGGGTTACTATTTCTAATATCCAAGGCCGAGCGAACCCAGACCTGACTGAAGAGTTTGAGACGTGCCCCTACTGATGCGGACTTCCGCAGAGGAGCCCCAGCGTCATGCGGTGGATTTGGTAGAAGTCGGGGAGGACTTCTGTTCTTGGGAACTTGCCACAGCCTGTGACCTTTTTCCCTTTCCTCTTCCTCTCGCAGCAAGGACGGAGGATCCTCGTCCTTTTTTGAATTTATTGGGCCGAAAGGACTGCATCTGATAGTGGGGCGTTTTCTTTTGTTGCGCAGGAACATAAGGTAAAAATGACGACTTACCCGCGGTAGCCGTAGATACCAGGTCAGTGAGGCCGTCACCAAACAAGACACTACCGTTAAACGGCAGAGACTCCATAGCCTTCTTAGAGTCAGCATCAGCATTCCATTGATGAATCCACAATGCCCTCCTAGCCGAGAAAGCCATGGCATTGGCCCTTGATCCCAAAAGGCCAATATCCCTTGCAGCTTCTTTTAAATATGCTGCAGCGTCCCTGATATGACCCGGAGTCAAAAGAACGTTATCCCTGTCCAGGGTATCTATCTCAGATGACAAGTTATCTGCCCATTTTTCAATAGCACTACTCACCCATGCCGCAGCAACGGCCGGCCAGAGTAGCGAACCTGTAGAGACATAAATGGATTTTAGTGTATTTTCCTGCTTACGATCCGCAGGATCCTTCAGGGCTGCTGTGTCAGGAGAGGAAGCGCCACCTTCTTGGACAGACGCGATAGAGCTTTGTCCAATGTGGGGGTTGACTCACACTTTTCCCTGTCCCCAGAGTGGAACGGATATGCCACCGGGATTCTTTTGGGAACCTGTACCTTCTTGTCAGGATTTTCCCGAGCTTTTTCAAAAAGAGCGTTCAGTTCATGAGAGGGAGGAAACGTCACCGCAGGTTTCTTTCCCTTAAACATACAGACCCTAGTATCAGGAACAGCAGGGTCTTCCGTGATATGTAATATGTCTTTTATCGTCACAATCATGTACTGAATGCTCTTAGCCAGTTTAGGATTCAATCTGGCATCACTATAGTCGACACTGGAATCAGAGTCCGTGTCTGTATCTGTATCTGCTATCTGGGTAAATGCACGTTTCTGTGACCCCAAAGGGGTCTGAGCTTGTGACAATGCATCCGCCATGGATTTTCTCCATGTCTGGTACTTAGACTCAGATTTATCTAATCTCTTAGTCAACCGAGCCACATTTGCATTCAAAACACTCAACATATTTACCCACTGGGTCACTCCCACCACCTTTTCTGTCCCCACTCCAGCTTCCTCCTGGGAAGAGCACTCAGCCTCAAACATGTCGACACACACGTACCGACACCTACAATCACACTGGGCTATAGGGGACAGACCCACAGCAAAGCCTGTTAGAGAAAACACAGAGGGAGTTTGCCAGCTCACAACCCAGCGCCTATCCTGGTACTGAGACCTTATACACAATTCCTCAGACCTGATAGCGCTTTTATAATACAGCTAATAGCACCAAATTTACTGTGCATCCCCCCCGTTTTGCACCCTCTTACTAGTACAGCAGTGTGGAGGTCAGGGCCAGCGTCTCTGCAGCGAAGAGAAAATGGCGCTGGTCAGAGCTGTGAGGGCTAAGCCACGCCCCCTCACCGGCGCGCTTCAGTCCCACTCAAATCTACATAATTATACTGGCGGGGGTCTATATTTAGTGCCTAGGCACTTTTAATATACTTATTTGCCAGTCAAAACTTCACTATTCATGCTGCCCAGGGCGCCTGGGGTCTGCAGGAGGGGCATAGAGTGAGGAGCCAGTTCACACCCCTTTTAAAGTCTTAAAGTGCCCATGTCTCCTGCGGATCCCGTCTATACCCCATGGTTCTTGAAGCATCCCCAGCATCCTCTAGGACGTATGAGAAAAACGGATGAGAGAAGAGACAGGAAGGCAGAGTAAGTTAGGGTCAGGCCTAAGTGGCATTTTGCAGCTGTATAATATGCAGCATACTGTACTTGCCTACTTTCCTGGAATGGCTGGGAGGCTTCCAAAAATCGAGTGGCACTCCCGGCCAGCCAAACAGTTGGCAAGTCTCCCGGGGCCGGCCTCCTCGGCAGAGCCGGATTATCCTAGGGGCGACATGGGTGGCCGTCCCGAGGCCCCCACACACTGCGTTATAAATCGGAGCAGTTAGCCTCAGCAGCTGCCGAGGAGCACCATATACAGAGTGTACACGGAGCTCCTCGGCGGCTGCTGACATAGACTGCTCCAATTTCAAACGCTGTCTGTGGGGGCCCCTAACGTGCGACTCTAACGCACGCCGGCGGCTCAGTCAGTGTCTCGCGGGATTTCACTTCACTACCCCGCGAGACACTGACTGAGCCGCCGTCGTGCGCTGCTGTGAAGCTGCTGCTCCGTATGTGGGTGAGTGTGTGTGTGTGTGAGTGCCCGCCGACCCGCCCATGCACGGAAGGGGGGGGTTTGGTTTCTTTGGCTGCAATTTTTAGTGGTGGTGGCCCCCACACGATCGTTGGCCCGGGGCCCCCACCAGCCTTAATCCAGCCCTGCTCCGCCGACAGCAAACCACCGCAGTAACCTGTAGAGTACTTGCAAACTGTGCAGTCAGGGGGGGGAAGGGTGGGTGTGTGTGTGTGTGTGTGTGTGTGTGTGTGTGTGTGTGTGTGTGTGTGTGTGTGTGTGTGTGTGTGTGGGGGGGGGGGGGGGATAGTGAATCGATTTGCACTGTATCACGTCATCCTAGCCCCTCCCCCCACTTTGCCATAATCTAGTAATTGAATAGTGGGGTCACAATGATACCATGCCCCCTGTTGTGCTGAGCCGGTAAGTATGACATGCACAGTATATAACTGGTAATACTGTATGTTATTAAAGTAAAAAAGACTGAAAGCGACAGTTGGCTGGATGCGTGGTGTTGCAGCGCAATAAAAGCGGTTTATATATTTTTGTGTTTGTTTATTGACAAAAATATGTATTTAATCTCAGGGTGTCTAGATAATGTCGTAAAATGGGAACAGAAATAGGCTGCCTATCCCAGAATCTATGGGTAACACACGTTAGCTGCAGGCTTATCGCGCAAGCGAATGGGATTGTAATTGAACAGTTCTGGGCATTAAGGGGTCTATTCATGAAGCAGTGATAAGAGTGGAGAAGTGAGCCAGTGGAGAAGTTGCCCATGGCAACCAATCGGCTGCTCTGTATCATTTTATAGTAAGAAAATTATAAACGTTACTTCAATGCTGATTGGTTGCCATGGGCAGCTTCTCCACTAGCTCACTTCTCCACACTTTTCACTGCTTTATGAATAGACCCCTAAACCCTGGCGCTACAGGCCCGTGGTAAGCACCGTGGCTAATCCGGCCTGTGCTAGTAGCGTCAAGGGTCATCTCACCATTTTCACTGCTGGCACCCACATTTTCAATTATTTCATTATTGTCTCATACTATATGCTTCATTTGCTTGTTAAAAAAAAAAAAACGTTTACACAATTGACATTACTCATAGTTCAAGAAGACAGCTAAATGCCAAGACTTACCATACTCTTTGTCCAGTCAATGTAAGACGTAAAGTATCCCAAAATTGTATTTAAATATGATGTTGTCGCCTGTGAATACAAAGCAGAGATCGTATGTAGCAACCTACTGTACACAGAGCATTGGAAATAGGAGAGTTAATGTTTCAAAATGATTTCTCTTAATGCATTCTGGGTGTGTGTTCCGTTTTCCCGACGGGCACAGAAGAGATAACTCACTGAAAGTTGCCGAAGGAAAACGCATGAATAATTTATTATAAAAAAATCTATACGTTATTTATCATTAGTAACTTGGTAAGATAAAATAAAAATCACACATCTTACATTCTTGACAATGCTGGCCACTTGTGTGGTTATAAATAACTGGGCGTAATCAACGGCTGTAAGGGTCGAGTTCAAAGACGCCTGTATAAAAAAGCAAAACAAAAGCATACAAGAAGTTAAAAAAAATATATTAAAAAGGAGCATTATACCATAAATGCATATACTAAACATCTCCCCACAATGCTCACAAATATATAATATTGGCTAATGCGAGATAACTCATTTGTGGTTAAACCAGAGGGCAGAGGCAAAAAGATGTCAAGAATACCGACAGGAAATGTGGTGATGGTGCTCCGTTGAAGGGAGCGGTGTGTGGAGATTTTTCATCCTTCCAGGAAATACAGTTTAAACAGTAACTTTAATGGTAACTTTAACGATTCAAATTAAATACAGCAAATACCAACAAATATATTTCATGTCCAAGTCTACCCTTCTAGCATTGCTTTATGTTCGTATGAAAGCTCTCCATCTAGACCAGAGGTTCTCAAACTCGGTCCTCGGGGGCCCACACAGTGCATGTTTTGCAGGTCTCCTCACAGAATCACAAGTGAAATAATTAGCTCCACCTGTGGACCTTTTAAATTGTGTCAGTGAGTAATTAATACACCTGTGCACCTGCTGGGTTACCTGCAAAACATGCACTGTGTGGGCCCCCGAGGACCGAGTTTGAGAACCTCTGATCTAGACTGTAAGCTCTTACGAGCAGGGCCCTCCTCCCCTTGTGCTCCTTCCCTGCCCACCTTGGACCAAAGCTTTAGACTCAACAGGCAGTGCTACCTCTGAGGGTACTGTGACATTGAATTTTACTGACTGGGGTCAATGTATCTAGTCATTAGGTCTTAAGTGAATCTTGAACTTACCTTCAGCGTTTGCGCTTTCGCTTGAAGGCTGACAATACTTGTATTCAGATTTTTCTGGAAACAAAAAATAAAAAAAGTTTAGAAAACATGTTACCTATTAAAATCACACTACAGGTGGTCATACATTTAAAGATCATCTTTCCAACCAGCCACCTAGTTGGCCAACCAGTTGCATGGTTGGAAAGATGCTCTTAGGGTGTATGGCCAGCTTAACTATTGGGAAGATGGACTACAAAAGGTGCAGTAAAGCAAGTGTAACAATGTATGGGACATTATACACTCTTTTGGGGATGCCCAACCAACCACACTCCATGGCCTGAACTCTATGCTGTGGCTAGTATGTCATTATCTGTCCATTAAAGGAGGTATCAGGAGGGGTGTGGATCATTAGATCGACAGTGTCTAGGTCAATAATGTTTAGGTCGACCGCTATAGGTTGACAGTTACTAGGTCGACAGGGTTTGAAAGTCGATAGGGTTTCTAGGTCGACATGTTCTAGGTCGACAGGTCAAAAGGCCGACATGAGTTTTTCATGTTTTTTTGGTGTTGTTTTCTCCGTACAGTGACCAGGAAGCCCAATTAGTGCACCGTGTCCCCTCGCATGGCTCGCGGCTTCGGACAAGGTGCCTCGCTACGCTCGTCACAGGTTAGCGTTTCCAATCGTAGTCCCGCTGGATCGTGAAGTATGAAAAAGTTCAAAAAAGAAAAAAAATTTAAAAAAACTCACGTCGACCTTTTGACCTGTCGACCTAGAACATGTCGACTTAGAAACCCTGTCGATCTTGAAAACATGTCAACCTAGTGACTATCGACCTATAGTGGTCAACCTAAACATTGTCGACCTAGGCACTGTCGATCTTCAGACCAGATCCCATCAGGAGGCAGTACCAATGCATTTCGTCCATCGGTGTCTGGACTTCATCAAGGGGATGATGAAGTCCAGACACTGATGGACTAAACGCGTTGGGACTGCCTCCTGATATTTCCTTTAATGGACAGATAAGCCTTTTATGTTTTTAAATCTTGTACGTGTGTTTTCCAGCCATTGTATGTCATTGCTCTATTAAAACTCTGTGTTTTAACTTTTTATTGAGTTGAAGTAATTGAGGCTGTTGATTCTAATGGGAATGGTTTGTTCCCTAATAAGCCTTGCAAAAATGTGCATCGACACCATGCAGTGTTCATACATGATCCACACTATTTTGCCTTTTTCTTTTATTTCATATGCCATGTTCCCAATGATGGTCGTTTGAAGATTTTATAATCAGATAAGTTTTAATTTATATTATTGTCATTTTCTCCAAGCACTGCTTAATTAACTCACTTTTAGGTGCTTTTATTCTCCATTACCTTCGTCTGAATCTGTGTGTCCACCAACACATTATCCTTTAAGAGCCGCCACTCCTATATTTTATGAGGCGTGTTAAATACACATAATTAAACCTATATTTTTATATTATATTTAGTCATTTTGGACTTGAGGAGCCTGCACACTCAAGCGTCTGGTTTTTCCGTTATTACTCTTCTCCCTGATGTCAATTCCAATTCTTTTTTTTTCTTCTCTATAGTTCATAAACAGTCCCTAGAAGTATACTTCCCTAATATTGGTAGTACAAAAAAATCAACAGCACACCCTAATATAATGAGAAGTGCTATCATACGGAGACTTCTAGTTCCACACAGAAAGAGAAAATATAATGCTGATGCACACTCTATAGTAGCATATGCTGGCCTTCGCTGGATTGGTGGGGTCCCGCGCCCCAGACTTAAACTTAGTGTTAGGGGCCTACCAGACTAGGTCACCTGGACGTTTGTTGGTGGGACAATATTTTTTTGCCAAAAAGTATGCCAAGACTTCGATTTTGCTCTATGCTAGATTGCAGAGCTCATTATAATTAATCTGATTAGCTGTGCTTGGTACCATAGAGAGTGCATCTGCATTATATCTTCACCAAGAGATCTGCCAGGCCCCGATATTAAAGGTGCAACATTGTCAAGCATTTGTGGGTGTGTGGCCACTGCCTGTTGAGCATGCTGTGGCTTTCGGCAGAAGTTGTACGCCAACAAAGGAGGCACGGCCATGTCACTCTGGGGGTTCCGGTACTTTGAACCCGCCACCGCACCCTCTAGTTTCTGCCAATACATAAGAATATTATACATCATGTACGGGGGCATATAAGGAATAGTGAACCCAACATGGCAACATTAGACTTAAATTTCAATAAAATGTTTCAAAATAAGCTACAAAAGCTATGGGTGTGATGTATCAAACAGGCAAAAGAGTCGGTCAGTAGAGAAGTTTCCCAAAGCAACCAATCAGCGGCCACCGATCATGTTATAGAATGTACTTGAGGAATGCTTCCTTATAGGTTGCTATGGGTAACTTCACTCCGGTTCACTTTTCCACTACTTGATACATCACCCCAGTATGAATGTCACAAGGTCAAAGTGTAATCCGCTCAGGGGAGCACTGAAGCTCGTAGGCCAAGAGAGACATTTTTAAAATATTTTAAATAATTGTTGTTGCATGCACATACAATATGGCAGCAACACTGAAGTAATAGAACACTGAAGGTAATACCGTACATGAAAAAGAGAAAGAGCACTTAAACAGATAACGCCAAAAGGCACTGACAGTTGATTACATAAAGACCAGTAATATTACCAAATATGTATAAAGGAAAACAAATCAGCAAAGATGAAGGACACATTTATTAAACTAATTTTGCAGGAAATTCACCCAAAATATAAGTATCCCCTGCATGTATTACAGGGGTTCTGCAGCAGATATCAGAGACATCTAGTTTCTATAGGGGCTGCTACATTGTGAGATTTACACAACTGCGGAATGCAAATCTGCTCCCGTGAGCTAACACCATCTTAAAATAAGAATTTACTTACCGATAATTCTATTTCTCATAGTCCGTAGTGGATGCTGGGGACTCCGTAAGGACCATGGGGAATAGCGGCTCCGCAGGAGACTGGGCACATCTAAAGAAAGCTTTAGGACTATCTGGTGTGCACTGGCTCCTCCCCCTATGACCCTCCTCCAAGCCTCAGTTAGGATACTGTGCCCGGACGAGCGTACACAATAAGGAAGGATTTTGAATCCCGGGTAAGACTCATACCAGCCACACCAATCACACCGTATAACCTGTGATCTGAACCCAGTTAACAGCATGATAACAGAGGAGCCTCTGAAAGATGGCTCACAACAATAATAACCCGATTTTTGTAACAATAACTATGTACAAGTATTGCAGACAATCCGCACTTGGGATGGGCGCCCAGCATCCACTACGGACTATGAGAAATAGAATTATCGGTAAGTAAATTCTTATTTTCTCTAACGTCCTAAGTGGATGCTGGGGACTCCGTAAGGACCATGGGGATTATACCAAAGCTCCTAAACGGGCGGGAGAGTGCGGATGACTCTGCAGCACCAAATGAGAGAACTCCAGGTCCTCCTCAGCCAGGATATCAATTTTGTAGAATTTTACAAACGTATTTGCTCCTGACCAAGTAGCTGCTCGGCAAAGTTGTAAAGCCGAGACCCCTCGGGCAGCCGCCCAAGATGAGCCCACCTTCCTTGTGGAGTGGGCATTTACAGATTTTTGGCTGTGGCAGGCCTGCCACAGAATGTGCAAGCTGAATTGTACTACAAATCCAACGAGCAATAGTCTGCTTAGAAGCAGGAGCACCCAGCTTGTTGGGTGCACACAGGATAAACAGCGAGTCAGATTTCCTGACTCCAGCCATCCTGGAAACATATTTTCAGGGCACTGACAACGTCTAGCAACTTGGAGGCCTCCAAGTCCCTAGTAGCCGCAGGCACCACCAATAGGTTGGTTCAGGTGAGACGCTGAAACCACCTTGGGGAGAAACTGAGGACGAGTCCTCAATTTCGCCCTGTCCGAATGGAAAATCAGATAAGGGCTTTTTCAGGATAAAGCCGCCAATTCTGACACGCGCCTGGCCCAGGCCAGGGCCAACAGCATGACCACTTTCCATGTGAGATATTTTAACTCCACAGATTTAAGTGGTTCAAACCAATGTGACTTTTGGAACCCAAAACTACATTGAGATCCCAAAGTGACACTGGAGGCACAAAAGGAGGCTGTATATGCAGTACCCCTTTTACAAACGTCTGAACTTCAGGGACTGAAGCTAGTTCTTTTTGGAAGAAAATTGACAGGGCCGAAATTTGAACCTTAATGGACCCCAATTTCAGGCCCATAGACACTCCTGTTTGCAGGAAATGTAGGAATCGACCCAGTTGAATTTTCTCCGTCGGGCCTTACTGGCCTCGCACCACGCAACATATTTTCGCCAATTGCGGTGATAATGTTTTTGCGGTTACATCCTTCCTGGCTTTGATCAGGATAGGGATGACTTCATCCGGAATGCCTTTTTTCCTTCAGGATCCGGCGTTCAACCGCCATGCCGTCAAACGCAGCCGCGGTAAGTATTAGAACAGACAGGGTCCTTGCTGGAGCAGGTCCCTTCTTAGAGGTAGAGGCCACGGATCCTCCGTGAGCATCTCTTGAAGTTCCGGTTACCAAGTCCTTCTTGGCCAATCCGGAACCACGAATATAGTGCTTACTCCTCTCCATCTTATCAATCTCAGTACCTTGGGTATGAGAGGCAGAGGAGGGAACACATACCCTGACTGGTACACCCACGGTGTTACCAGAGCGTCTACAGCTTATTGCCTGAGGGTCCCTGGACCTGGCGCAATACCTGTCGAGTTTTTAATCATGTGGAAGACTTCTGAGGAAGTCTGCTTCCCAGTTGTCCACTCCCGGAATGAATACTGCTGACCGTGCTATCACATGATTTTCCGCCCAGCGAAGAATCCTTGCAGCTTCTGCCATTGCCCTCCTGCTTCTTGTGCCACCCTGTCTGTTTACGTGGGTGACTGCCGTGATGTTGTCCGACTGGATCAACACCGGCTGACCTTGAAGCAGAGGTCTTGCTAAGCTTAGAGCATTGTAAATGTCCCTTAGCTTCAGGATATTTATGTGAAGTGATGTCTCCAGGCTTGACCATAAGCCCTGGATATTCCTTCCCTGTGTGACTGCTCCCCAGCCTCGCAGGCTGGCATCCGTGGTCACCAGGACCCAGTCCTGAATGCCTAATCTGCGGCCCTCTAGAAGATGAGCACTCTGCAACCACCACAGGAGGGACACCCTTGTCCTTGGTGACAGGGTTATCCGCTGATGCATCTGAAGATGCGATCCGGACCATTTGTCCAGCAGGTCCTACTGGAAAGTTCTTGCGTGGAATCTGCCGAATGGGATTGCTTCGTAGGAAGCCACCATTTTACCCAGAACCCTTGTGCATTGATGCACTGAGACTTGGCTCGGTTTTAGGAGGTTCCTGACTAGCTCGGATAACTCCCTGGCTTTCTCCTCCGGGAGAAACACCTTTTTCTGGACTGTGTCCAGGATCATCCCTAGGAACAGAAGACACGTCGTCGGAACCAGGTACGATTTTGGAATATTGAGAATCCAATCGTGCTGCCGCAACACTACCTGAGATAGTGCTACACCGACCTCCAACTGTTCCCTGGATCTTACCCTTATCAGGGAATTGTCCAAGGAAGGGATAACTAAAATTCACTTCCTTCGAAGGAATATCATCATTTCGGCCATTACCTTGGTAAAGACCCGGGGTGCCGTGTTCCATACGGCAGCGTCTGAACGGATAGTGACAGTTCTGTACCATAAACCTGAGGTACCCTTGGTGAGAAGGGTAAATTTTGACATGAAGGTAAGCATCCTTGATGTCCCGAGACAACATGTAGTCCCCTTCTTCCAGGTTCGCAATCACTGCTCTGAGTGACTCAATCTTGAATTTGAACCTCTGTACGTAAGTGTTCAAAGATTTTAGATTTAGAATCGGTCTCACCGAGCCGTCCGGCTTCGGTACCACAACAGTGTGGAATAATACCCCGTTCCCTGTTGCAGGAGGGGTATCTTGATTATCACCTGCTGGGAATACAGCTTGTGAATGGCTTCCAAAACTGTCTCCCTGTCAGAAGGAGACATCGGTAAAGCCGACTTTAGGAAACGGCGAGGGGGAGACGTCTCGAATTCTAATTTGTACCCCTGAGATATCAACTGAAGGATCCAGGGGTCTACTTGCGAGTGAGCCCACTGCGCGCTGAAATTCATTGAGACGGGCCCCCCACCGTGCCCGATTCTGCTTGTAAAGCCCCAGCGTATACTGAGGGCTTGGCAGAGGCGGGAGAGGGTTTCTGTTCCTGGGAACTGGCTGATTTCTGCAACCTTTTTCCTCTCCCTCTGTCACGGGGCAGAAATGAGGAACCTTTTGCCCGCTTGTCCACGAAAAGACTGCGCCTGATAATACGGCGTCTTCTCATGTTGAGAGGCGACCTGGGGTACAAACGTGGAATTCCCAGCTGTTGCCGTGGCCACCAGGTCTGAAAGACCGACCCCAAATAACTCCTCCCTTAATAAAGCAATACTTCCAAATGCCGTTTGGAATACGCATCACCTGACCACTGACGTGTCCATAACCCTCTACTGGTAGAAATGGACAACGCGCTTAGACTTGATGCCAGTCGGCAAATATTCCGCTGTGCATCACGCATATATAAAAATGCATCTTTTAAATGCTCTATAGGCAAAAATATACTGTCCCTATCTAGGGTATCAATATTTTCAGTCAGGGAATCCGACCACGCCAACCCAGCACTGCACATCCAGGCTGAGGCGATTGCTGGTCGCAGTATAACACCAGTATGTGTGTAAATACCTTTTAGGATACCCTCCTGCTTTCTATCAGCAGGATCCTTAAGGGCGGCCATCTCAGGCGAAGGTAGAGCCCTTACAAGCGTGTGAGCGCTTTATCCACCCTAGGGGGTGTTTCCCAACGCACCCTAACCTCTGGCGGGAAAGGATATAATGCCAATAACATTTTAGAAATTATCCGTTGTTATCGGGGGAAACCCACGCATCATCACACACCTCATTTAATTTCTCAGATTCAGGAAAACTACAGGTAGTTTTTCCTCACCGAACATAATACCCCTTTTTTGGTGGTACTCGTATTATCAGAAATGTGTAAAACATTTTTCATTGCCTCAATCATGTAACGTGTGGCCCTACTGGAAGTCACTTTCGTCTCTTCACCGTCGACACTGGAGTCAGTATCCGTGTCGGCGTCTATATCTGCCATCTGAGGTAACGGGCGCTTTAGAGCCCCTGACGGCCTATGAGACGTCTGGACAGGCACAAGCTGAGTAGCCGGCTGTCTCATGTCAACCACTGTCTTTTATACAGAGCTGACACTGTCACGTAATTCCTTCCAACAGTTCATCCACTCAGGTGTCGACCCCCTAGGGGGTGACATCACTATTACAGGCAATCTGCTCCGTCTCCACATCATTTTTCTCCTCATACATGTCGACACAAAAGTACCGACATACAGCACACACACAGGGAATGCTCTGATAGAGGACAGGACCCCACTAGCCCTTTGGGGAGACAGAGGGAGAGTTTGCCAGCACACACCAGAGCGCTATATATATACAGGGATAACCTTATATAAGTGTTTTTCCCCTTATAGCTGCTGTATAGTTAATACTGCGCCTAATTAGTGCCCCCCTCTCTTTTTTTAACCCTTTCTGTAGTGTAGTGACTGCAGGGGAGAGACAGGGAGCTTCCCTCCAACGGAGCTGTGAGGGAAAATGGCGCCAGTGTGCTGAGGAGATAGGCTCCGCCCCTTTTTCGCGGACTTTTCTCCTGCTTTTTTATGGATTCTGGCAGGGGTTAAATGCATCCATATAGCCCAGGAGCTATATGTGATGCATTTTTTTTGCCATCCAAGGTGTTTTTATTGCGTCTCAGGGCGCCCCCCCCCCAGCGCCCTGCACCCTCAGTGACCGAAGTGTGAAGTGTGCTGAGAGCAATGGCGCACAGCTGCAGTGCTGTGCGCTACCTTGTTGAAGACAGGACGTCTTCTGCCGCCGATTTTCCGGACCTCTTCTGCCTTCTGGCTCTGTAAGGGGGCCGGCGGCGCGGCTCTGGGACCCATCCAAGCTGGGCCTGTGATCGTCCCTCTGGAGCTAATGTCCAGTAGCCTAAGAAGCCCAATCCACTCTGCACGCAGGTGAGTTCACTTCTTCTCCCCTTAGTCCCTCGATGCAGTGAGCCTGTTGCCAGCAGGTCTCACTGAAAATAAAAAACCTAATCTAAAACTTTCACTAAGAAGCTCAGGAGAGCCCCTAGTGTGCACCCTTCTCGTTCGGGCACAGAGATCTAACTGAGGCTTGGAGGAGGGTCATAGGGGGAAGGAGCCAGTCCTAAAGCTTTCTTTAGATGTGCCCAGTCTCCTGCGGAGCCGCTATTCCCCATGGTCCTTACGGAGTCCCCAGCATCCACTTAGGACGTTAGAGAAAATGGCATTAGCCATTGTAGCCTATGGGCTACAGTACATACTACAAAGGTCTACAGTCAATAGGTCTACCACTGATGGTAGACATGCATTAGAGCGACAGGGTCAGACATTGAATAGGTAGACGACGGCGGCTCCTACCTTTGGCGTGCAGGGAGGCTGCCGCTGCCCGTGTAGGAGAGAGGGGGGTGAGAGCACCGTCCCCATCCAGGTAGGTCCCGGCGCCTGAGCAATGGATCTGGCAGGTGCCGGGACCTGCGCATGTGCATACCCCTGGCTTCTAAGGGCTGCATCAGCTGCAGCCCATAGATGCCGGGAAGGGCTGACGATGAGGCAGAGAGTGGCTTCCAATAGGAAGCCAACTCTCTGCTTAACGCAGCCTGGTCTGGCAGTCCCGGAGGGATGATACACCTCCCAATGGGACTGCCTATCCTGCGGGTAACTGGCAGGTAGGACTTCCAATAGGAAGTCACTGCCAGTCACAGTGAAGGAGGAGCAGTCACAGACTGCATCTGGCTTCACTGACGCTGGCGGATTTTACCTGGGAGGGGCTGCAGTCCATAGACAAAATCCCCCACTCGTAGACAGAAAAAAAAAAAGGTAAAAAAAAAAAAAAAAAAAAGAAGGTTGACATAGAACAGGTAGACAGTAGAAAAGGTCAACTGGGACAAAAGGTCGACAAAAAAAATAAGAATTTACTCACCGGTAATTCTATTTCTCGTAGTCCGTAGTGGATGCTGGGAACTCCGTAAGGACCATGGGGAATAGCGGGCTCCGAAGGAGGCTGGGCACTCTAGAAAGATCTTAGACTACCTGGTGTGCACTGGCTCCTCCCACTATGACCCTCCTCCAAGCCTCAGTTAGGTACTGTGCCCGGACGAGCGTACACAATAAGGAAGGATTTTGAATCCCGGGTAAGACTCATACCAGCCACACCAATCACACCGTACAACTCGTGATATGAAACACAGTTAACAGTATGAAACAATAGAGCCTCTCAACAGATGGCTCAACAATAACCCGATTTAGTTAACAATAACTATGTACAAGTATTGCAGATAAACCGCACTTGGGATGGGTGCCCAGCATCCACTACGGACTACGAGAAATAGAATTACCGGTGAGTAAATTCTTATTTTCTCTAACGTCCTAGTGGATGCTGGGAACTCCGTAAGGACCATGGGGATTATACCAAAGCTCCCAAACGGGCGGGAGAGTGCGGATGACTCTGCAGCACTGAATGAGAGAACTCCAGGTCCTCCTCAGCCAGGGTATCAAATTTGTAGAATTTTGCAAACGTGTTTGCCCCTGACCAAGTAGCTGCTCGGCAAAGTTGTAAAGCCGAGACCTCTCAGGCAGCCGCCCAAGATGAGCCCACCTTCCTTGTGGAATGGGCATTGACAGATTTTGGCTGTGGCAGGCCTGCCACAGTATGTGCAAGCTGAATTGTACTACAAATCCAACGAGCAATAGTCTGCTTAGAAGCAGGAGCACCCAGCTTGTTAGGTGCATATAGGATAAACAGCGAGTCAGATTTTCTGACTCTAGCCGTTCTGGAAACATATATTTTCAGTGCCCTGACAACGTCTAGCAACTTGGAGTCCTCCAAGTCCCTAGTAGCCTAGGCACCACAATAGGCTGGTTCAGGTGAAACGCTGACACCACCTTTGGGAGAAACTGGGGACGAGTCCTCAATTCTGCCCTATCCATATGGAAAATCAAATAAGGGCTTTTACAAGACAAAGCCGCCAACTTTGATACTCGCCTGGCAGAAGCCAAGGCCAATAACATAACCACCTTCCACGTGAGATATTTCAGATCCACGGTTTTTAGTGGTTCAAACCAATGTGATTTTTAAGAAACTCAACACCACGTTGAGATCCCAAGGTGCCACAGGAGGCACAAACGGGGGCTGACTCTGCAGCACTCCTTTTATAAATGTCTGAACTTCAGGTACTGAAGCTAGTTCTTTTTGAAAGAAAATCGACAGAGCCGAGATCTGTACCTTAATGGAACCCAATTTAAGGCCCATAGTCACTCCTGCTTGCAGGAAATGCAGAAATCGACCTAGTTGAAATTCCTCTGTTGGGGCCCTTTCGGCCTCACACCATGCAACATATTTTCGCCATATGCGGTGATAATGAGTTGCTGTAACCTCTTTCCTGGCTTTAGTAAGCGTAGGAATGACTTCCTCCGGAATGCCCTTTTCCTTCAGGATCCGGCGTTCAACCGCCATGCCGACAAACGCAGCCGCGGTAAGTCTTGGAACAGACAGGGCCCCTGCTGCCGCAAGTCCTGTCTGAGTGGCAGAGGCCATGGGTCCTCTGATATAAATTCTTGAAGTTCTGGGTACCAAGCTCTTCTTGGCCATCCACGAGTATCGTTCTTACTCCTCGCCTTCTTATTATTCTCAGTACCTTTGGTATGAGAGGCAGAGGGGAGAACACATAAACCGACTGGTACACCCACGGTGTTACCAGAGCGTCCATAGCTATCGCCTGAGGGTCCCTTGACCCGGTGCAATATCTTTTATAGCTTTTTGTTGAGGCGGGACGCCATCATGTCCACCTGTGGCCTTTCCCAATGGTGTACAATCCTATTGGAAGACTTCTGGAGGAAGTCCCCATTCTCCCGGGTGGAGGTCGTGTCTGTTGAGAAGATCTGCTTCCCAGTTGTCCACTCCGGGAATGAACACTGCTGACAGTGCTAACACATGATTTTCCGCCTATCGGAGAATCCTTGTGGCTTCTGCCATCGCCATCCTGCTTCTTGTGCCGCCCTGTTGGTTTACATGGGCGACTGCCGTGATGTTGTCTGATTGGATCAGTACCGGCTGGTTTTGAAGCAGAGGCCTTGCCGGCCTCAGGGCATTGTAAATGGCCCTCAGGTCCAGAATATTTATGTGTAGGGAAATAACCTGACTTGACCAAAGTCCCTGGAAATTTCTTCCCTGTGTGACTGCCTCCCAGCCTCAAAGGCTGGAATCCATGGTCACTAGGACCTAGTCCTGTATGCCGAACCTGCGGCCCTCTTGAAGATGGGCACTCTGCAGCCACCACAGTAGAGATACCCTGGTCCTTGGAGACAGGGTTATCAGCCTATGCATCGGAAGATGCGATCCGGACCACTTGTCCAACAGGTCCCTCTGAAAAGTTCTTGTATGGAACCTGCCTAATGGGATTGCTTCGTAGGAAGCTACCATTTTTCCCAGGACTCGCGTGCAATGATGCACCGCTACCTATTTTGGCTTCAGGAGGTCTCTGACTAGAGATGACAACTCCTTGGCTTTCTCCTCCGGGAGAAACACTATTTCTGGTTTATGTCCAGAACCATCCCCAGGAACAGTAGACGTGTCATAGGAACCAGCTGTGACTTTGGACTGTTTAGAATCCAACCATGCTGTTGTAGCACTTTCCAAAATAGTGCTACCCCGACTACCAACTGCTCCTTGGACCTCGCCCTTATAACGAGATTGTCCAAGTACGGGATAATTACAACTCCCTTTTTTTGAAGGAGTATCAACATTTCGGCCATTACCTTGATAAAACACCCTCGGTGCCATGTACAGTCCAAACGGCAGTGTCTGGACTTGGTAATGGTAATCCTGTACCACAAATCTGAGGTACTCCTGGCGAGGATGGTAAATGGGGACATGCAGGTAAGCATCCTTGATGTCCCAGGATACCATGTAATCCCCCTCGTCCAGGCTTGGAATAACCGCCCTGAGCGATTCCATCTTGAACTTGAATTTTTGTGTTCAAGGATTTTAAATATAAAATGGGTCACACCGAACCATGCGGTTTCGGTACCCAACCCGTGTGGAATAGTAACCCCGTCCTTGTTGAAGTAGGGGCACCTTGAGTATTACCTGCTGGGAATACCGCTTATTAATTGCCTCTAGCACAGCCTCCCTGCCTGAGGGAGTTGTCAGCAAGGCATATTTTAGGAAACGGCTGGGGGGAGACATCTCGAATTCCAGCTTGTACCCCTGAAATACTACTTGAAAGAAACAGGGATCCACCTGTGAGCGAGCCCACTAATTGCTGAAATTTTTGAGACGGCCCCCCACCGTACCTGGCTACACCTGTGGAGCACCCGCGTCATGGTGTGGCCTCACAGGAGGCGGGGGAAGAATCTTGATTCTGGGAACAGGCTGACTGGTGCAGCTTTTTTCCTTCTACCCTTGTCTCTGTACAGAAAGGAAGCGCCATTTGACCCGCTTGCTTTTCTGAAGCCGAAAGGACTGTACCTTTGTCTGTGAGGAAACCTGAGGTAAAATTATTTCTTCCCAGCAGTTGCTGTGGATACGAGGTCCCAGAGACCATCCCCAAATAATTCCTCACCCTTATAAGGCTCTCTATGCGCTTTTTAAGTCAGCATCACCTGTCCAGTGACAGGTCTCTAATACCCTCCTGACAGAATGGACATTACATTTATTTTGGATGCCAGCCGGCAAAATATCCCTCTGTGCATCCCCCATATATAAGACGACGTCTTTAATATGTTTTTATGTTTGCCAACTAGTATCCCTGTTTGACAGGGCCACCGACCACGCTGCAGCAGCACTATCTGCAGGTCTCAGTCTAGTACCTGAGTGTGTAAATACAGACTTCAGGATAGCCTCCTGTTTTTTATCAACAGGTACCTATTAAAGTGGCCGTATCCTAAGACGGCAGTGCCACCTTTTTTGACAAACGTGTGAGCGCCTTATCCACCCTAGGGGATATCTCCCAGCGTAACTTATCCACCTGGCGGGAAAGGGTAAGCCATCAGTAACTTTTTATAAATTACCAGTTTCTTAACGGGGGAACCCACGCTTTCACACACTTCATTTATTCATCTGATGGGGGAACAAAACACTGCCTGTTTTTTCTCCCCAAACCTAAAACCCATTTTTAGAGGTGCTTGGGTTAAAGTCAGAAATGTATAACACATTTTTTATTGCCGGGATCACGTCACGGATGTTCCTAGTGGATTGTGTATATGTCTCCACCTTGTCGACACTGGAGTCAGACTCCGTGTCGACATCTGTGTCTGCCATCTGAGAGAGCGGGCGTTTTTGAGCCCCTGATGGCCTTTGAGACGCCTGGGCAGGCGCGGGCTGCGAAGCCGGCTGTCCCACAGCTGTTACGTCATCCACCCTTTTATGTAAGGAGTTGACACTGTCGGTTAATACCTTTCACCTATCCATCCACTCTGGTGTCGGCCCCACAGGGGGCGACATCACATATATTGGCCTCTGTTCTGTCACCATATAAGCCTCCTCATTCAACATGTCGACACAGCCGTACCGACACACCGCAGACACACAGGGAATGCTCTAAACGAGGACAGGACCCACAAAAGCCCTTTGGGGGGACAGAGTAAGAGTATGCCAGCACACACCAGAGCGCTATATATATACAGGGACTAACTGAGTTATGTCCCTAATAGCTTTTATATAATATACTGTATACAGTGCCAATTTTAATGCCCCCCCTCTCTTTTCCCTCTTACTGTACTGTAGAATTGCAGGGAAGAGCCAGGGAGCTTCCCTCCAGCCGAGCTGTGAGGGAAAAATGGCGCCAGTGTGCTGAGGAGATAGGCTCCGCCCCTTTTTCGCGGCCTATTCTCCCGTTTTTTATGGAATTCTGGCAGGGGTATTTACCTCATATATAGCCCCTGGGGCCATATATTGAGGTATTTTAGCCAGCCAAGGTGTTTTTATTGCTGCCTCAGGGCGCCCCCCCCAGCGCCCTGCACCCTCAGTGACCGGAGTGTGAAGTGTGTGAGAGGAGCAATGGCGCACAGCTGCAGTGCTGTGCGCTACCTTGGTGAAGACAGAGTCTTCATGCCGCCGATTTTCCGGACCATCTTCTTGCTTCTGGCTCTGTAAGGGGGACGGCGGCGCGGCTCCGGGACCGAACATCAAGGCTGGGCCTGCGGTCGATCCCTCTGGAGCTAATGGTGTCCAGTAGCCTAAGAAGCCCAATCCGGCTGCAAGCAGGCGAGTTCGCTTCTTCTCCCCTTAGTCCCTCGCTGCAGTGAGCCTGTTGCCAGCAGGTCTCACTGAAAATAACAAATTCTAAGACTATAACTTTCTAAGAGCTCAGGAGAGCCCCTAGTGTGCATCCAACCTCGGCCGGGCACGAAATCTAACTGAGGCTTGGAGGAGGGTCATAGTGGGAGGAGCCAGTGCACACCAGGTAGTCTAAGATCTTTCTAGAGTGCCCAGCCTCCTTCGGAGCCCGCTATTCCCCATGGTCCTTACGGAGTTCCCAGCATCCACTAGGACGTTAGAGAAACTGGTATACACCAATTTTGGGGGTGTTTTGGGGTGTTTTGTCACTTTTCTGGCACAAACAAGCCCCATTAGTGTACCACGTCCGCTCCTCACCATGCTTGGGGCAAGGTGCGTTGCTCTGATACCGCTGCACTCGGCACAGGTTACTATTCCCAATCATAGTCCACATGGATGGTAAAATATGAAAGTTAAAAAAATAATTAAAAAAAAAAACACGTGTAGCCCTTTTCATGTCGACCTTTTGACTCTGTTGACCTAATGCATGTCTACTATTAGTGGTAGACCTTTTTAGTGTAGCTCTATAGACCGGATACCATTTACTGGGTGAGTAACGGGCACACGCACAAGCACGGTCTGATGTCGGCCACCCAAACTCCAGCAGCACAAAGTAAAGTGATTGGCTGATGCAATCGCTTTATTTTACACATTGCAGGATGGGAGCCCGGTGGAAAAACAAAATGAATTCAAAAAATAAAAAAAACAGATGAAAAAAAAAAATGTATACAGTATACAATACTTTAAAATGTTCACAATTGCAAAATGCTTTATTTAAACTACACATTTTTTTCATTGATCTTCCTTCCCGAGAACATAAATTGTAGCAAGCTCATACCCCCACAATCCATGGGAAGACCTCACCAATAACATCCAGCAATTGTTACCGCCGGTAATGGCTTCCACCATGGATAGTGTTGTCATAACAGTCGGTGACCCTTTGATGGACTGGATAAGGCAAAGCACCATCGCCAATGAAAACACCAGTTTTCACAAAAAAAGAGCAAACTTTTTGCCATTTAATAAATAGACCGTTTAGACCCAGCACACGTTATAAATAAACGATGTTCAATAGTTGATGGGTCAGAGTCATAGGAGTGGCAGACAACAGAAGTGACGGCAATAGCTGAATGGGAAATGGCCAGCCCGACGTCTATTGTGGGTATATTATGTGAAAGGGATTCTGGAGGCTGTGGTTCTGAAACAGATTGCAGGTAACACAGTGGGGGGGATATGTATCAAACCTTTGAGAGAGATAAAGTGGATAGAGATAGAGGGACATAAGTAGCAAAACTTGGAGAAAGGTAAAGTGGGCAGAGATAATACACCAGCCAATCAGCTCCTAACTGCCATGTTACGGGCTGGGTTTGAAAAATGACATTTAGGAGCTGATTGGTTGGTACTTTATCTCTCTCACATCTCTCACCCACAGAGCCGGATTAAGACCATGGGGGCCCCGGGGCACTTAAGAGAGTGGGGCCCCTAATAGAGAAGGCAGAAAATATATATATATATATACACACACACATACATACAAACACACATATATACATATATATATATATATATATATATATACATACACACACACATATATATATATATATATATATATATATATATATATATATATTTGCCTCCCCATGCAGCACACCCCCTGCCACACCGCAGATCGGATCTCTCTTCCGATCCGATCTGCGGTGCTGTGCTCCCCGGCTCCCGTCCTCACTGCAGCAGCTGAACACAGACAGGACAGCTGAGCTGAGCGACGGCTCAGCTGTCCAATAAAGTATGAATGAAGCAGCCTGCCGCTCAGTCATTGGCTGGGCACGCAGGCTGTTTAATTGATACATTATTGGACAGCTGAGCCCAGTGGCGTAACTAGAAATTTTTTACTCCCCCAAGCCAAAAAATCCTTCGGCGCCCTCCCCCCCCCCCCCCCCCCCCATACCCCCCGTAATTGGCACTAGCAAAGGTAGAAAAATGTGCACGCCGCAGGCGCGCGCCGGCAAAAAGGGTGTGTGGCTTTGTCGAAATGGGCGTGGCTTTGCGTGGAGGGCGTGGCATTGCAGGAAAAGACTACCTTATACCCCAGTTTTGCAACCTGCACGCCCAGACGTTGGCCACCACAGGAAAGAAAAATAATCCTGATTCATGCCCCTTACATTATTTGTCATTTTTCCTCCTTATATTAATGCCCAGTATACATTATTCCACATACTGCAATGGCCCTTAGACATTATTCCACACACAATAATGCACATGACACAATATGCACACACTGTAATGTCCCCGACACATTATGCCACACACCGTAATGCCTGTGACACATTATGACAGGAATCGCAATGCCCGTTATACATTATGCTACACACTGCAATGCCCCTGATACATTATAGCACATACAATGTCTGTGACACAGTATGACACACACCACAATGATCCTGAGACATTATACCACATACCACAATGCCCGTGATATAGTATACAACACACCGTAATGCCTGATACATTATGACACACACCGCAATGTCCGTGATACATTATGCCACACACCATAATGCCCATTACACATTAAGTTCTACAGTAAGGCTTCTAATTACTTTTAAATTACCTGCTCGTTGCCAGGGGTTTCATGCTCTTGGTTCCATGCACGGTGCCAGGGGTTTTCATGCTCAGGGTGTCATGCTCGTTGCCAGGGGTTTCATGCACTGGGTGTCATGCTCGTTGCTAGAGGGTAATGCTTGTTGCTAGGGCCATGCTCCCAGTGCCACATATGCCCCCAGTGCCAGATATTCCCCTACAGTGCCAGGTATATGCCCCTAGTGCCAGATATTCCCCCACAGTGCCGGGTACATGCCCCCAGTGCCACATATACCCCCCCCCCAGTGCCGCATATGCCCCCTCAGTGCCTGCTCCCCCCAGTGCCAAATATTCCCCCACAGTGCCAGGTATATGCCCCCAGTGCCAGATATTCCCCCACAGTGCCAGGTATATGCCTCCAATGCCAGATCTTCCCCCCACAGTGCCAGGTATATGCCCCCAGTGCCAGATCTGCCCCCCACAGTGCCAGGTATATGCCCCCAGTACCAGATCTTCCCCCCACAGTGCCAGGTATATGCCCCCAGTGCCAGATCTGCCCCCCACAGTGCCAGGTATATGCCCCCAGTGCCAGGTATATGCCCCCACAGTGCCAGGTATATGCCCCCAGTGCCAGGTATATGCCCCCAGTGCCAGATCTCCCCCCCACAGTGCCAGGTATATGCCCCCAGTACCAGATCTTCCCCCCACAGTGCCAGGTATATGCCCCCAGTGCCAGATCTGCCCCCCCACAGTGCCAGGTATATGCCCCCAGTGCCAGATCTCCCCCCCACAGTGCCAGGTATATGCCCCCAGTACCAGATCTTCCCCCCACAGTGCCAGGTATATGCCCCCAGTGCCAGATCTTCCCCCCCACAGTGCCAGGTATATGCCCCCAGTGCAAGATCTGCCCCCCACAGTGCCAGGTATATGCCCCCAGTGCCAGATCTGCCCCCCACAGTGCCAGGTATATGCCCCAAGTGCCTGCTCCCCCCTTCCCCATGTGTTGGAGGGACACGGAGCGCATCGCGCGTCTCTCCTGTGTCCCTCCTGGCTCTCCCCCGGCTGGTCTAATAAAGGAAGTGCCGGTTCGTGAGCCAATCAGAGCTCACGAACGGCACTTCCTTAGACCGGCCGGGGGAGAGCCAGGGAGGGACACAGGAGAGACGCACGATGCGCTCCGTGTCCCTCCAACACAGCAGGGAGGGAGAGGAGACCACAGATTGACATGCGGACGCTCGTCCGCATGTCAATCTGTTCTAAGGGAGCCGGGGAGCACGGCACCGCAGATCGGATCGGAAGAGAGATCCGATCTGCGGTGTAGCAGGGGGCCCTTTTGAAAAGGTGGGCCCGGGGTACGTATCCCCCGGGCCCCCCCCCTTAATCCGGCTCTGCTCACCCACCCAAACCCACACACACACACACTGTCAGCCTGGTTCCATGTTGTTTACGCCTAACAAACTTAGAGGAAGATGTATGAAGCAGTGAAAAGAGTGGAGAAATGAGCCAGTGGAGATGTTGACCCTGGTAACAATGAACTTTGAGGTATCAAGCACAATTCTATAAAATTATAGGTAGCAGCTGATTGGTTGCCATGGGCAACTTCTCCGCTCCTTTCACTGCTTCATAAATCTCCCCCAGAATTAGTTGTCATGAGGAGGTCTAAAACTAGACCATAATAGTAGGGCCATCAGCAGATCGACCGGGCCTATTAATAGGTGGGGGTGTGGCTATGCCCCATTGGGGGGGTCCTGAATTTAATGTGCGCACCACAGCCAATGGGGGCATGGTCACATAATTTGGGAAGAGCATAGTTGCTCCTCACACAGCCCCTTCCCCACGTGGCACTCCTGCTCCATAGATCAGATTTATTTGGATTCTGAGTCATGAGATGAGAGTACTCGGTCTACCAGAAAGAAGTGTGTACTTGGAGGGAGGGCTGGTGGAATGATAGACAACATGGGATGGGTTCCATCATCTTTTTGCATGGTTACCTGTGCACCAGTTTTCATAAAAGTCCATATCTGGCCTCCTGTGAAGCCTGAGGCCAAATAAAATAACACTAGTCCCATGTGAGATTCCCAGTCAGGTACCCTCCCATCGTCCTCACAAGCATCAGTATAATAGAAAATAGGCTGGAACACAAGTTTATTGGTTGCTGTGGGTTACAGCAAATTGGGGGCATAGCTGGAGTATCTATTAGGCAACCCACGCTTCTGCCCAGGGATCTGTTGGAACCAAAGGGGTCCAATCACCGCAACCTCTTTTTGTGTTTTTCCAAACCAAGCAATATGGTGGCATTTACTAACCTGGAAGGAAGGTGTTCCAGTATAACAGTGCCGGGGCGTCACTGGGGTCAGTAACACCCAGTGTGCTAAACAGTCCACCCCCCTTCCCCCTCAACACACACACACAAAAAAAAAAAGAGACATGTCCTCGTAGGGAACATTTCTAGGATGTGCCCATCAATCCTGGACATTGTGGGGTGCCCAGGAGACACTGCCTGCACTGCCGGCTCATCCTCCGTGACATCAGCTGGGAGCTACACGATGATGTCACAGCGCAGCATGCAGCTCCCAGTCACTTAGGAGTTGGCATTTTGCAGTCACTCCCTAGAAGGGACTGCGATCCGCATCCCCCTAGTGACGCCTCTGTGACACGCACTTGTTTTAAGAGAAACACCTGCTGTAGTATTGCCCGGGAATATTGCTGCGGATGTGGTCAGATCAACTGACATCTTTTTAGTACGGTTTACGGAATGAAAGACATAACATTTGATTGGTTGCTACGGGTTACACCATCTCCTTACAGGAACTGAATACCACACTTACAATATCAGGGACCAGGTTGGTATCGATTGAGCTCTGAATCTCCCGTAGGGAGTCGGCTTCACTTTTAAGTTCCGTCCTGAACGATGACACATTCTGTTTCACAAATACAAAACAAAAGGTTCAATAATGGGACATTATAAAATATTTAATTTAGTGTTTGAAGCTACAGTAGTTAAGGACTGCATACAGGGCCTAATTCAGTAAGGATTGCAATTGTACAGCAGCTTTGGAATTGTAGTCCTTTGCAATACAAATGCAGGAGGAAGCTGTGTCCACAGTGCAGTACTTGTCCTCACCACCCCCAGAAAACAGGCATGACCATTTCGGTCAACGCCGGCCGCCCCTCAAGCCTGCAAGGGGACACGCTGCGCTCGCCGCCGGATTTCCGGCTGTCAGGATCCCGGCGTCGGTCTCCTGACTGCCGGGATCTCATACTGATCCCATCTCCAGTAAAACAAAACACTGAAGCCAATTATTTTTTTTAAACGGTAATACAGGCTTGAACTTGTCAGCACTTATCTATCCATTCTACCCCCGCCATCTTCAGGATAGGGATGTCCTTTTTTTATTTTTACAAGCAGGAAATACACATTCTTTTTAAGTATTGAGCGTAACTTTAGAAACACATGAGATCTAAGAAAGTTAAGGGGCCCACTCATCTAGCCCGTTTTTGGGGCAATTACCCGTTCCGCCGATCAAGGGATCAGAGAAATCCAACATGTTGAATAATCTCGATTCCCCAATTTCGTCACGAAAATGGTTGGAATCGGCGAATTTGGGATTTTTAATTAATTGAATTTCCCCAATTCTCCAACGGATCGCTCATCATAGATGTACGCCGATCATCGGATGGTCAGAACGGGGAATCGCTGTGCAAATGTACGGCCTGCATTACAGTCCTGGTTCCTAATCTGCTTTATCAGAAATATTAGTTTAACAAAACCATTTCTTCCGCTGTGTGTAAGCGGGATGTGCTCTGTAATGCCAAATAAGGGTTCCTCCACCCTGATCTGAAATCCCATCTACAAATGGATTCACAACGGCTGTAGGGGTTCACTTGTTGCGTGCTGAAGTAGTTTACTTTCATTTATACTAAACAATCAGGCAGTGTTTTACTAATCACTTACAGCGGCCAAGGCATCCAACTGATCTGCAAATGATAGAAGGTTTGTCTTTGTGATATTCTTGGACATCTAGAATGAAAAGATAAGTCTTCACATAATAGTACATCTCTTTTTTTATTTTTTGTTTTTGGGTTTTTTCTAACAAAATGTTCTGTAAAATGTATGGCCAGTTGTTATGCAGAGGGCACCATTTCTCTGTATCAGTAGTCTAGTCGGCAACCAGGCTTGGACTGGCCCACAGGGGTACAGAGGAAACCACCGGTGGGCCCTACTGCCTGGGGGCCCCCACCTCCTGCTCTAAGGATCAGGTTCCAGACTGTGAACCTGAATTATACATTATACATATGTTACCTTATACTGGACTATGGTGTATTTTCTACAGTTTATTGCTGTTATTAATCTGGTACATTATCATGCATGCAGCAGCTGAATTTACTGTATATAATATATATTTAAGAAGGGGCCCAGACGTTACCCTCTGCAGACTGGCTACAACCCCGACATGGGCCCCTAACACTGCATCCCCCTGGCGGGCCCTACATGCCCCAGTCCGACACTGTCGGCAACCCAAGTAAAAATACCACTACCCATGTTTTACCCTGCATTTGACTAAGGGTGAGATTGCATATTAAGCTCCTGCTTGTTCAGAACGTCTCCAGTTACGAAGTGGTGACGATACAACAATGTAGCGCTGTTCATTAGGCCAACATTCTTTCTATTGTTGAATGTAATTATAGTTGAAATGTCATTAGGGTTACGGTTAGGGGTTGAATTAGGATTATGGTTAGGCTGGCGTCAACATTTCCGTTGCAGACTATGGGGAATATGTATCAAACCTTCTATAGAGAAAAATAAAAAGGAGTGAGTTAGGATGGTGAGGAGGGCTGGTAGGCTTTGGGGAACTGGTGCAATTTCAGGGCATGTTTGGTACCCCGTGGGCAGGTGGATAGTTCCATAGGGTGGGGGGAGTGAGTTCCAGAGGAGTGGGGCAGCACGGGGAAAGTCTGGGATATGGAAGTGTCATTAGGTGACCGTCACGGAGGAGAGGCGAGAGGCAGAGCGGAGAGGGTGTGTGGACTGAGATGAGAAGGAAGATGTAGGAGGGGGAGGAGCATCTGAGTACTTTTAAAGTGATGGGGAGGAGCTTAGATTGGATTTGGTAGGGGGGGGGGGAAGGGAAGCCGGGGAAGGAGTTGGAGGAAAGGTTAAGTCGAAGCGGCGATATAGCAAGATGAGGTATACTGGATATTGCTGTGTGAATAATCGCATGAGCTGTAATTATGTAGCAGTGTACTAGTCAGCAGCCAATCGCAGCACTGGTAGATGCGCATACGCTAATGTTTCCACACCTGCTGATTGATTTCTGTGAAGTTGAGCGTGTCTATTCCAGATGAGGATACATTGGCCGCCTGTTCCCTCTGACTGCTGCTTATAAATGTGATGTCCGATACACTGATATTCGTGTTCTCCACACTAGCGTTCACTTCACCGGTGTACTGGGGGGGGAAGGGGGGAGAAATACACACGTCATATACACACATAAATAATGATAACGTACGGTCAGATTGTACAGATTGCAACAACAACAACATAATGCACTCTATAAAATTTACAGGTTGGAAGTTTAAAAAAAAGTTGGGCTGCCCCTATAACTTTGTCTAGTTTGCATTTCGGCACCTGCAGCCCATACTGTAATACTAACCGCGCTGATATTGAGATACTCATCCAGATTGAACAGTGAGTTCAGGTTTAGGGTGGTCCACAGGGGGTAATTCTTCTGGCAATCACTGCAAGAGAAGAATGAGACCTGAAGCTTGGCGGGTGAGGAATCTGCGTCCGTAACCCAGCGCACAGCGACCGGGATGCGCATCTCTAATTGTAAAATGGTGTGAGAAGGGGTTAAATGTTTCTATTTATCGTATAGATTGTATTATGGAAACTTTGTTTGCAAGAGCCTAGCGGAGTTTGTATAGCAAAACCAAGGGGTCTGCAACTTAGGGATCTGAGACAGAGAAAGGGGATCGGAGGTCACAAGTTAGACATTGGTGCAAAAGCTGACATGTAGGAAACCAGCTGTTAAATTAGTAACTAAGAAGAGAAATCTGCACGTCTAGCAGTGTGGTTAAAGGTCTGTGCATCTGAGGTGAGGGGAAGGATGGCTGGGTAAGGACTAAAGGGCATATTTATCAATATATACGAGACCAGCCCCCGATAATAAGCAATTTGCGGCAATAAGGAACCCTGATTCGTGTAAATGTATTATTACAGAGTCGACGGAACAGGGGCTCCGATAGGTAGCTAGGGCGAAGCAGTCATTTTACCTTCTGCTTTGGCATAGACTATAAGGGGCGAACGCCATCTAAAGTTGGCGTTAGCTGCCGGGTGCCAAGCTTAGAAAATTCAACAGAGAAAGCAGCCATAGAAGTTATGGGGGCTGCTTCCTCTTTCGGTAATGAAGGGACCGATAAAGATATCGGTGCATCCAGGGGATCCTTCATATAAACGGGTGCCCGCCTTAAATATCCGATATCCCACAAGCGGGTGTTTTACATACCTGTACAGGGTGGATATGCTCAGGTTATTGAGGTTTACATTCAGCTCTTGGCTCAGGTTTACATTGGCATCGACAAACTACAAATAGAAATAAACACTATGTAACGTGAGCGATACACATGCATATACTGCCTTTACTATATAAGAAAAAGAAAGTTCCGTTAATAGCAAGAGAAGCCGGTTATCTGTGACTGCGGAGTGGGAATAATGCACGCTGTTCCCAACCTGCGGAACAAACTCCCACGTTCGGTTATATTAGTCACTAGTCTCCAAGACTTCAAGCCTGTCCTCACTGCTTCCCTCTTTATTCCAGCCCTGCTATCACCCCTCTGCCTTTCCTGCCATCTCTAGTCTTACCCTACAGTATATGTGTCCGCCCCTTCCCTCTGGGATGTAAGCTCTCACGAGCAGGACCCTCTGCCCGAGTTTTCCTTCCTACCACTGCAGCCCTGTATGCCCATCTTCAATTTCCGAGCCCCTACTCCTGTGCCCTGGCCGACATCACATGGGTGCTACTTATAAATGTTCTTCTTCTACTTAGGCTCTGTGGATCTGTGGTTGACCAGTCATGGTATAACGGCCAGGTGAAGGGAGGCACATGTGGAAGTTGGCAAAGCAGATTTTTCAATCCCACTTGAGTAAATGCTTTTTTGTGGGCAGCTGTTTTCTGCAGTTTCGATCACATTGGTCATAATGACTAAAGAATAGTCACTTTCCCTGTAAAAGGGCAACGATTAATAATCACATGTACATATTAATGATCACTTGAGGTGAACCGCTCAATCTAACAGCAGGGGAGAACAGAGGGCTTCCAGGAACACTGACTGTAAGGGGGGATATCCAATTAGCCCCGGTAATAATTGTCCCGCCGGGGGCTATCTAATTATCCCCTATAAGGCGGCGCATGCCTCCGGCAGGCGAAGCAGAATCCCCGTAAACAGCTGTTTCACACGAAAACACACAGGTTTCACTGAACCTGTGTGTTTTCGGGAGAAAGGTTTGTGGGGGTTTTTTGTTATTTTTACAGGCGATCCATCTGGATAGCCTGTAAAAAAAAAATGATCAGTGAAACATCGGAAAAAAAGTCAGAAAAACTGCAGTTTTTCAGACCCGATATTTTACCGCGGAAAAATTGGATATCCCCCTAAGTATTCATAGCAGGATGTCGTTCTATATTCTAGCAACTTTAACACAGGTGCTTCACCTGATAGACTGGTTATTTTTCCACAAGCGGAATTATTAGAAGAGAAAGGGCAGGGTTTGTGTAGTGGTTAGTATTACTGCCTCACATCACTGAGGACATGTTTTGTATTTCCCCCATGGACCTAACTGTGTAGAGATTGTATTTTTCCCCCGAGCTCTGATTTGCTAACAAACAGACGCCAAGGTACCCGCCGCCAGTGACAGGAGTCGGACTTCATGAAGCAGCATTGAGGGGCCGGAGAGGCACTGTGCTGCGCTCTGCCGGCTCCTGACAGACCACGCCGGGCAGCCCCCTCCTGACAGCAACTTGACAAGAGGAGCCTACGTCTCCCCGACTGCAGCAGCTACTGCAGCCGAAATCTGAAGCCGCTGCCTGAATGACCAAGGGAGAGGTGAGTGCTCAGAGTCCGGGGGGCGGTGGGGTGCTTGGACATAGCAAATGTTGCTATAGGGCCAACATCAACATTGTTACGCCCCAGGGGGGGTTGGGGGGGGCAATGTGCATCTGTCACTGTGTGGGGCAATGTGTAAAAAGGGGACTCTGCCTGCCGTACTGTGTAAAAAGGGGACTCTGCCTGCCGTACTGTGTAAAAAGGGGACTCTGCCTGCCGTACTGTGTAAAAAGGGGACTCTGCCTGCCGTACTGTGTAAAAAAGGGGACTCTGCCTGCCGTACTGTGTAAAAAAGGGGACTCTGCCTGCCGTACTGTGTAAAAAAGGGGACTCTGCCTGCCGTACTGTGTAAAAAGGGGACTCTGCGTACTGTGTAAATAGGGGACTCTGCGTACTGTGTAAATAGGGGACTCTGCGTACTGTGTAAATAGGGGACTCTGCGTACTGTGTAAATAGGGGACTCTACTGCCATAATGTGCAAAAATTTAATGAAGGTGTGCTGAGAGACGACGCAAGGGGTAGGTGATAGTCATGTTGGTACGCCCCATTTTCAGTAGCCATGCCCCTTCTGGTATGTGGTCACACCCCTTCTGGAGCGTGGCCACACCCATTTTTTGCCGTACGCACACATAGTTGATTTTATGTTTTTTTTTTTTTTTGGGGGGGGTGGGGGGGTGGGAGTGCAACGCTTCATCTTGCCCTGGGCTCCGAAAAACCTAGTTACGCCTCTGCACTCCCTGACCTACCCCCATTTTCAACCGGGTTTAGCTTAAAGTGTAACCTGTAAAATCTCATTAGTCTCCATGCGCAGCCTCAGCCGGGGTGTGAGCTATGAGTGCATCCTGTCTCTTCATCCTCTACATAAAGTTATTCAAATGTTAGTTACATTTTTGGGGCATATTTATTACACACATTTTGTGGGAAATCACCCCGAGAAATCAGGATACCCTTAAAATGTGAGTATTCCCTGAAAGTATAACAGGTTCTACAGAAGATATCTGCTGCGCTTTCCGTTTCCCAGCTGCCTTTGAGGGGCCGACAATCAGCGATTTAGTGGCGCTAAAATTAAATTCTATCTTGGTCCTCCTAACCAAAAAGGTTGTGTTGTCCCTGCTTACCTCTAAAGGCATATTATAGCATGGGTTTGGACTTCATAGAGTAAAAGCTGGAGCATAAACTTGCCTGGCTCCCGCTGCCACTGGTTACACCAAAGCGACAGAAAGACGCCATTGTAACCAACACATCAGTGAATGACGTTTTGTGGAATTCCAAACTTTTACTTCAAAACGGTCAATAATAAGTCACAAGATTTACAGACTACATCTGAGTAACGTATGGGACCTGATCAGCTGGTAACAGTCTTCCCTTTCAGAACCCAATTCAGACTTCTCACACTCGCTTACAAAGCACTCACCCACTCCTCTCCCATTATCTCCCTTTACTCTCCCACCCGTCCTCTTCGCTCTGCTAATGCACGCCGACTCTCCTGTCTTCTGATTACTTCCTCCCACACCTATCATCAAGATTTTTCACGTGCTGCTCCCTTTCTCTGGAATTCTTTACCTCTCCCCCTCAGACTATCCACCTATCTACAGAACTTCAAACGGGCTCTTAAGACCCACTTCTTTACCAAACCCAGCCAAATCTCATCCTAACACTCTGGGGTAGATTCACTAAGATGGGAGTTCTATTTAAGATGGGATGTTGCCCATAGCAACCAATCAGATTTTACTTTTCATTTATCTAGCACCTTCTAGAAGATAATACCTGGAATCTGATTGGTTGCTATGGGCAACATCCCATCTTAAATAGAACTCCCATTTTAGTAAATATACCCCTCTGTCCCATGCTCAGTCTACCCCATCTGTGTCACCCCTGTCTGTCTGCCCCTCCCCTTTAGAATGTAAGCTCTTACGAGTAGGGCCCTCTTCCCTCATGTGGTTATTCTTTTCTTATGTTAATAATCCTCAACTGCCCAAATCCTGCAATTTTTTGACCACCTTGGAATTTATCTCTTTGTCGTTTACTGGTGTAGTTATGCTTATTTACCCGGTACTTGTCCTATATTGTCTTCAACTGTAAGCCACTGTTTTGATTATGTGAATATGTACTCTGTAATTGGGCGCTGCGGAACCCTTGCGGCGCCATGTAGTAGTAGTAGTAGTAGTAGTAGTAGTAGTAGTAGGAGGAGGAGGAGGAGGAGGAGGAGGAAGGAGGGAGGAGGAGAAGGAGAACGAGGACGAGAACGAAGATGAAGACGAAGATTAAAACTTTGTTTTATAAAAATTAAAATCATCAAATGCTACTACTTATAGTGGAAAACCATAGAAAATAGGCCACTGTGCCAGTCTAAACTATACATGTGTCCTTAGAATGAAGCATCATTAATATTCAGAATATATTTACAAATAAAGCAACCGCTGTATAAGAGTCTGTAAGTGTCACCTGGTAGAGCTGTTGGTTGCTCCACGGTTTGCAGAAAGATGTGTAGACATTTCCTCCGACAGCAAACAGCACCGCAGTCACCAGCATCAGAAGCCATGCAAATATAAAGCTGAACCCAGCACCCCTGCAATTACATGAGAAATGCCTCATATATACAGTATATAATATATACATAGTTTAAACAGCTGCCACCAGGTTCTATATTTCTAATTTATTGCACCACCTAGTGCTAAGTACTGGAATATATTCAGTTTCTACATATTTAATCTATATCACCACCTAGTGCTGAGTGCTGGAATATATTCAGTTTCTACATGTCTAATCTATAGCACCACCTAGTGCTGAGAGCTGGAATATATTTCGAACATAAATGAAATACAGCAGAACAGAATTTATTATTGATTTATTACCACTTATTTATATATCACACACTTGCTCATAAATGTATAAATGTGTAGTTACATGAATGTTCGTGGTCGGACACATCTCCGGTTACGTCCAGCTAACAGACATTAGCCGTGGCGTACATCAGGCATAACATAACTTTTTAGATAAAAATTTGAGAAAACTTTAGCGAGTGGATGTGCCTTTAATACAGAAATATACACTATTTGAAAAAGCATTCTCTCATTCATTTGGGACTCTGAATGAGCCCCACTGTGGAATCAGTGTGATGTTACATCTGTTTTGTTTGTTGTGTTTCACACTGATTCCACAAGCCCATCACTTGTACCACTATTGTGGTACCATGCCTGGCATAGATGGGAGTGATTATCACCTAGTGCTGGGGTACCATGCCTGGCATAGATGGGAGTGATTATCACCTAGTGCTGGGGTACCATGCCTGGCATAGATGGGAGTGATTATCACCTAGTGCTGGGGTACCATGCCTGGCATAGATGGGAGTGATTATCACCTAGTGCTGGGGTACCATGCCTGGCATAGATGGGAGTGATTATCACCTAGTGCTGGGGTACCATGCCTGGCATAGATGGGAGTGATTATCACCTAGTGCTGGGGTACCATGCCTGGCATAGATGGGAGTGATTATCACCTAGTGCTGGGGTACCATGCCTGGCATAGATGGGAGTGATTATCACCTAGTGCTGGGGTACCATGCCTGGCATAGATGGGAGTGATTATCACCTAGTGCTGGGGTACCATGCCTGGCATAGATGGGAGTGATTATCACCTAGTGCTGGGGTACCATGCCTGGCATAGATGGGAGTGATTATCACCTAGTGCTGGGGTACCATGCCTGGCATAGATGGGAGTGATTATCACCTAGTGCTGGGGTACCATGCCTGGCATAGATGGGAGTGATTATCACCTAGTGCTGGGGTACCATGCCTGGCATAGATGGGAGTGATTATCACCTAGTGCTGGGGTACCATGCCTGGCATAGATGGGAGTGATTATCACCTAGTGCTGGGGTACCATGCCTGGCATAGATGGGAGTGATTATCACCTAGTGCTGGGGTACCATGCCTGGCATAGATGGGAGTGATTATCACCTAGTGCTGGGGTACCATGCCTGGCATAGATGGGAGTGATTATCACCTAGTGCTGGGGTACCATGCCTGGCATAGATGGGAGTGATTATCACCCAGTGCTGGGGTACCATGCCTGGCATAGATGGGAGTGATTATCACCTAGTGCTGGGGTACCATGCTTGGCATAGATGGGAGTGATTATCCCCAAGTGCTGGGGTACTATGCCTGGCATAGATGGGAGTGATTATCACCTAGTGATGGGGTACCATGCCTGGCACAGATGGGAGTGATTATCACCTAGTGATGGGGTACCATGCCTGGCACAGATGGGAGTGATTATCACCTAGTGTTGGTGTACCATGCCTGGCACAGATGGGAGTGGTTATCACCCAGTGCTGGGGTACCATGCCTGGCATAGATGGGAATGATTATCACCCAGTGCTGGGGTACCATGCCTGGCATAGATGGGAATGATTATCACCCAGTGCTGGGGTACCATGCCTGGCATAGATAGGAGTGATTATCACCTAGTGCTGGGGTACCATGCCTGGCATAGATGGGAGTGATTATCACCTAGTGCTGGGGTACCATGCCTGGCACAGATGGGAGTGATTATCACCTAGTGCTGGGGTACCATGCCTGGCACAGATGGGAGTGATTATCACCTAGTGCTGGGGTACCATGCCTGGCACAGATGGGAGTGATTATCACCTAGTGCTGGGGTACCATGCCTGGCACAGATGGGAGTGATTATCACCTAGTGCTGGGGTACCATGCCTGGCATAGATGGGAGTGATTATCACCCGGTGCTGGGGTACCATGCCTGGCATAGATGGGAGTGATTATCACCTAGTGCTGGGGTACCATGCCTGGCATAGATGGGAGTGGTAATCTCCCAATGTTGGTGGTACCATGTCTGGCATAGATGGAGTGCTGACCTCCCAGTGCTGGGGTACCATGCCTGGCATAGATGGGAGTGGTTATCTCCCAATGTTGGTGGTACCATGTCTGGCATAGATGGAGTGCTGACCTCCCAGTGATTCCCCGTGAAGGTGATGAGCTGGTCAGACATAAGATTACTACACATGGACAATATTGTCCTGCAGATACAATAAATTTCACTATCCTACTTACGCCATGAAGAAGTCTCCTGCAGAATTTGAGGCACAGTTGCGTTCAGTGGGGTCCACGTTTGCTTTATGACCACACGGAGCAAACAGCAGCCCACACAAGTTACACACAACTACTAGGAGAACAATACAGGAGAGACAGATCCCAACTATCCACCTGCAGCGGGCGCAAGAAGAAGAATACACAGATTTCAGAAACAAAATCTTATTTTACCTGTAGAATAATACATTTCACAAACTAAAGAACGTATACATTGGCATTCTATGCCGACGTCAAATATTACAAAGAACTACATCTTACAATACTACATGCTGCTTAGAGAATTAAATCAGATATGGGCCAAAAGGTATTATTCATATGTGACAGGGATTCGGCTAAATGAGATGTTCCCATAAAGATTTGATTTTACAGATCAACTTCTCCCTCCCCCCAGCTTACAGAATCACTGGGGCCCTATGTCTGGGACGAAAGGTTTGCAGAAACCAGTTATATTACCTTCTTCAGGACGGACACTCTAGAGATGTTAGAATTAAATTCCTAGCCTAACGCAATTGTTCCACTGAGCACAATAAAGGAGACAGCAGCTATCTGACCATCTTTATCAGCACCTTGTATTACATATTGTATTTAGCCAACGTTCTCCAGGGTGTAAGCCCCAGAGGAGTGACCAACACTAGTGCCAAGAGGCCGAAGCTCTAGCCGAACACAGGTATCTCTGCAGCTCTGCCAGTTACGGAAGGAGGATGTGATAATAACCCAATGCTGAATAACAGACATACAGCCCACCTGTAATAATCGTATTTCACAACGTCCGGCTGGTACGTCTGGGAGTAATTTTTTGCTGTGCCAAAATAGGAAGACACGTTATTTAATGTGTCCACAATAGGAATGCTGCTCCTGACGTCCTGAATCTTCTGTTTTATGTTCACCAGCTGATTCTGCACCGCTATAAAATAAGAGAGAAATGGGTTAAGGAATTTATATTTGCCATCAAGATTACTCCTGACCGGCAGATTACGGCTGTCAGACGGTGGCAGGACACCAGGCGGCACGGTCATGTAAGTGAATAAAATCTCCTACACACTTCCTGATAAATTGTTCGCCCCCATACCCACAAGTAGTTAATGATGCCAAGAGGAGGCTATAGGAATGGGATGCAGTTGGCATCCCAACAATTACAATGATTGCGGTCACAAGACTGGCAGCGGAATCCAGACACCTGTCGGAATGCCGACAGTCAGAATGCCGAATGCAAGTATGCGGGGGAGGGTTAGGCTGTGGGACGGGAGGGTTAGGGTTACGGTTAGACTGAGGGTAAGGAGGGTTAGAGTTAGGGGTAAGGAGGGTTAGAGTTAGGGGGAGGGTGCAGAGAAGAATTAGCAGACTTACTAAAATGTGTCTGGATTCTAGCCGTCGGGAGGCTGTTGTCGGTATTCTGACTGCCGACATCCCGACTGTAAGGATCCGGTACCCAACCCCTTTGACTTGGCGGTTATTGGCTGCAATACAACCAGAGCCATTCTGCAGAGGAGCTGGATACAGGGGTGCACATATGGTGCTAACAATGGGTAAGACGAGGGTTGGCAGAGGGGAAGAGATCTGTGCCAGCGCTGAGGTTGCTACTGGATTAGTGCGATCTTCAAGTAACACCTGGAAAAGGTTGTCAGGGCCAAACAAAAGCAGCTCCTCTGCGGATGTATCTGCCAGCACCCCGGTAAGACAAATTTGCCAACATTTTGTGAAAGCCCTCCAGATGGGCAGGAACTGGCGGGAGGTGCAGAAGTGTAAGTATAATGCCACAATCCAGCCCCTACCAGTTTATCCTATTTATAGTTGTACTAGGTGATTAACCGTGCCCTACGGGCGCTCTTCACTCCGTCGTAAGGGGCTACGCCCCCTTAACCCTTGCAAGCCCTTGTGGCGTGCAATATTTGTATTATATGGAGTATAACCACCAATCATAATTGTGTGAGTGGTTAAATATTGCATGGACAAAGGGCGTGTGATGGTTAAGGGGTCGTAGCCCCTTGCAACGGCGTGAACAGCGCACGCAGGGCCTGATGAATCACCTAGTAGGTGCTGTGGTTGGTGAAGACGTGGATGGGGGCGGGTGTCTGGGGGTGCCGTGGGTGGGAGAGGGGTGGATGCGGGGTGCCGCAGGTGAGGGAAGGGCTGGTGCAGTGGTGCCACGGGTGGGGCAGGGGCGGGTGTGTGGGTGCTGCGGGTGGGGTTCCAGAGCCAACGCGGATGCCACGGGTAGGGGAGGGGCGGGTGCGGCCGGTGGGGGAGGGGGTCCGGAGCCACTGCGGGTGGTGAAGGGGTGTGTGTGGGGGTGCCGTGGATGGGGCCCGGAGGTACTGCGAGAGGGGGAGGGGCGGGTAATGCTTCTCCTGGTTCTCCTCCTGGAAGAAGCTAAGCTGCTGTCCTCCCTTTAACAGTGGCTCTCCCGGAGACTCGCACAGCAGCCAGTCACTATTGTTAGCGCCGGTGTCCCAACGTGCCGCATTACAGGGAAGAAGATGCACTCAATAAACTACAGCTCCCAGCAGCCATAAGGGCCGGAATGCTTTGGCGCTAAGGGCTGCTGATGCTGTAGTTTATTTAGTGCGTCTACTTCCCTGTAATGCGGCGCGTTGGGACACCGGCGCTAACAATAGTGACTGGCTGGCGCTGGCAGAAGTGACTGACTCGCTGAATCAATGTAAAAGGTGAGAGTGCTGTGCAGTGTCAGTGACACTGCACACCCACTGCACAGCACAGCACTGTCACCTTTTACATTGATTCAGCGTCCAGACATTACCCTCCGTGATATCACCCACTCTATCCGTTATATTAGCCATCTCGGGGCTTCCAGGCCGGCAGCCCAGGTGCTGTGTTGCGGAGTCAGGGCCTCTGGGGATCAGGACGCGGCTGTGGCGGGGAGGCACTTCTGTGACATCACACCACGCATAGGAGGCTCCTGGGCTCAGAGAGTATGTGGCGCAGGGAGGGCTATGAAAGCCTTCTGCTGCACCACTGTCATACACATCGGTGGCCGCAGCAGCTTTTGTTCCACCTGCGCCGTGGCTAGGGAGTGGTGATTGTTGATGCCGGAGGGGGCAGGCGGACTGATAGCAGGACATAGGACGCTGCGGTAAAAGGATTTTTTCCCCTATGTACAACGCAGAGACTTGCTGCAGATGCAGTAGCATACCCTCCAGCTGCACCTTTTTGGCAGGTACAGTACCTTTTTTTTTTATGGTCTGTACCGTTTTTTTGGCTTTCCAAATTTCCATTGAAAGTATAGGAAAAGGGGCGTGGCCACGACACTTTACCCATGGCCACGCCCCCTTTTCAAATTTGTACCGATTTTTGTGTGTAAATTGTTGGAGGGTATGTTGCTGCAGAAGCAGTGGGCCTATTTTGGGGTGTGGGCCTGGAGCTGCAGCTCCATCAGCCCCATTGTTAATCCTGCTCTGGGAACACAGCAGCCAAAGGGCAGAGCCTCCCATTGGATGTAACTTGTGTGGGAGGGCGTTTCTCGGCCAATCAGCTGTGGAATGGGTGTGATAGACCTGCTGCTAACCCAATGAGAGCTCCTAGCCACGCCCAGCGTTATACACACAGGCACAGAGTCACAGACCTGGGCTATTATATAGGATATATACATCATCGGTGATTGGCCATCGCTGCAGTCATTGATACACGTGTCACTGCTGTGTGTTATTTGGTTTGTTTTTGAATATTGGTTAAGTGGATCTAAAAACATGTTTATCCATCGAAGTGGAAACGGATAGTACAAAACATGGGTCTGATTTAGAGGTGGACAAGGGTTCAACTCGGTCGCAGATGGGTGATATTTGGGGGTCTGTGCATGGGTTGGAGCAGCACTGCACATGTGCCGCGATGGTCTGGCAATGGCGGTCACAGTGCGGCTCTAGGCGAAGGTGGATTGACAGTCTGCAGGTGTATGGGGAACACGGAGACCAGTTACTACATCTTCAGATGCAGTTTCTCATGCCCCGGCAGCTTAGTTGTGGTGGACCCTGAGGTTGCTCAGATGTCCGATGTTCCTGATGCTTCTTATAGAGGCGCATGCAGCAGATCTGAGAAGCAGACAGTGGGCGTCTCATTACACAAGACCGTAGCTGCAGCATTAGCATAACGTCCCAGATCCGCTGGCTCTGAAGATGCAGCACCAACCCGACTTGCGTCCATCTCTATGTTCTATTTATCAATAGGACAAGACCCAACACATGACCTGGTGAAAAAAATCAAGTCCTTTGGCTTAGAGGAAATGTCTAGGCGCCATTCCATAGAGCAAGGGATGAACCAAAAATGTGTCCTCTACTCCGGTCTCATTTCAATAATCTCAATCCGCTAGGTGGGCTCTTGCACTACTTCTAAAGACCAGGCACACTGGTGCACCTACTCCGTTCTCAGCAAGCAATGCCCTGACGCTACCCAACACCTCCCCATTGGTCCACCAATCTAGAGGCCATACCTGTCAGATGAAGGCTCACTGCGCCAAAGGGAATTTGGTATTGCATTTCAGCCTCATTGTACATGAGGCTTGTGTTATGCAACATATTCACTGAAGAAGCCTGTTGAAGCGCCTCTTGGCGGTGCATGATTAGAAGCTGCCAAAATGCTCCAATGTTCTGCTTTCTACAGGGGTGCAATTAGACAATAGTTTTTTCCTTGTATTTTTGCTTGGATAACTGCATACCATCACCATCTACATTGGTTGATGGGCTGTGGGCACATCACATGATTTCAAGATGGCTTGGCCATTTTTTGGATACTCTAGAGCCCTCCTGAGTGGTGCCAGAAACATACTGACCCCAGCCACATAGTTTTGTTGAAGATAAAACAGATCTGGAGAGTCACCACTGCACATTATGATAGTGTAAGGTATTAGTTGAAAAAGAACATCTACTAGACAATTGTCATGTCTGTTCTACACAAGCCACGAAGTCACACCATGACGCAGATTCAGCAAACTTGTAAGACACCAACTCCAATGACCAAGAGCTGGTACAGATAGAGGGAGCAGGATTCTTCGTTGAGCACTAACACTTGGCGGCAATAGCCGTGGCCGGTTTGGAATGTGCTTGCGGATTTATTACAAGCATTAACTGTTGACCAATGAGAACGTAAAGTTTGCACTTCATAATTGCTATCCGTTCTGACTACAGTCCCAATGATAGTTATCTTGTACATCTTCATCACCATCATCAATGACAAAAACGCTATACATACATCAGCCATGTATATTTATGGCTTAAACTGCAATCTGGAGAGCCAGGTCACGTGTTTCAGTAAGTCCTGTGTTCCCTGGTGACCTTAACAGAGTCTTTTGTACTTGGCTATGCACATGTTTAGTATATCATGGTTAACAAATCTTCAAACTGATGATATCTGGCTAGCAATGGTGGCTAGTCATATATACGGTGTGGGGCTCGCACTCCATTGGTTGAAAGATTACTCTGGAACCGGTTAGAATTGTTGTTATGGACAATTGGCAGCCATGACACTGTTTGCTATTGAATTATCAGGTTCATTTACTGTATGATAAATCTCAGAGTAGAGTGTCATTTATTATCATTTAATGCCAGCATTACTGAGATGTGTTTACACTACCAACCATGAATACCAATAATTTGATATATGCCCCATTAATGCAATGCTGAGCATTAGTGGAAGGTGACTTACATTGTACAGTGGACTGTGTCTGACTGGTCACGGTCTGAGGAATGTCATTTATAGTCTGGCGGGCCTGTAGGTAAAATAAACCACAGCTGTAAACGACGCACAGGCATAGAGTACTACAAGGTTTCCTTCACATGTAAATCAAAGGAGATAACCACCCAAAAGAAATATTTCGCCATAATCCGCCGGACGGCTCAAGCTAGCGGAACAGCAGAGGAGGAGACGGTTGCTCTGGACTTCCAGTTACAAGACCCTCGTCATTCTGCTAGTCGGTGGCAGGTCAGGGTAATGGTAAATATTTAAGTTGGGTGGACACTGCCTCTGACACAAGAGAATCTGACTATACAAGTGAAAGAAATATATGGTGTCCATCATTCACGTTTTGTGAATGATACACATAACAAAGGGGAGTATCAAAGCCGTACCATTGCAAATGCCTGGATTGTGACATAGACGCATCCCAATAGCTGAAAGCGGGGCACATGTGCGCTCTTAAACAAGATGACATTTTAAGTACAATCTCCAGATAGCGTATTCTACTCCTGGAGAACTAAACCACTTTCACGTATGTGCACTGGGCACATTCTAGGCACAATGCCTGATTCAGGGAGGCATGCAAAGTGGCCGCCATGTTTCGCATTGCGCAGGCATACTTGCTATTAAATGGGCATAACCAGACAGCAACGTGGTGGTCACACGCAGGCAGAGTGCACCGTAGGCGTGATTGCAGGCTGTTGAGCGGTAAGTGAGACCCGGCTGATTTCAGATGGATCTCTTGCACCAAAGATCAGGCTGGCACAAATGTGCACCGATTGTGATGACTGCTACTTTCACACTTCGGTTCAGTCACATGTGACTTGTGTAAGTGCAGCAGTTAAACCACAGCACTGCACAAGTCACCTGACCCACGAGAGCCCGCGACTGCACGGCCAGCTCTTCTCTGTGGCAGGAAACCCACTCAGGCAGTGTAAAACCACTGATACGCTTTAAAGAGATAGAATTACTGCAGATCCATCCTTACCTCCAGCAGGTCTCAGCAACAACTAATATCAGACATTCCAGCTTACCTTCCCAAGAGTGTTTTCAATTCCGGAGTTCAAAAAATCATTGATGGTTTTCAGCTGGCTAGCAAAATCTGGAATCTGTAAAGACACAGTTATCAGAATCAGCATTGCATAACAGCAGGTAGGGGGCATCCAGTGCAGTCAGCTATAGGACAAGTTACGAGGGAAAGAAAAAAACAACGGTCAAACAAATAATAAAGCTGGGTACAAACTGTACAATTATCTGTCGGACGATCTGTCCAACCTGGCTGGTTGGAATGAAAATCTGGTAATGTATGGGAGCGAGTGACAATCAACCATATGTTCCCAAAAACTGGAAAACGTAAAAACAATTGCTCAAATTGGTTAAATCTGTTTGATTTAACCAATTTGAATGACTCATCATTTTTGTCTGTTTTCCAGTGTTGGGAGCAAATGGTACACTGTCATTAGCTCCCAAACATTGCCAGATTTTTATTCCAAGCAGCCAGATTGGACAGATCATCTGACAGATCATTATATAGTGTGTACCTAGCCTTAGATTACATATGAGGTCAAAAACGCACCCTCTACCCAACCAGGATGGTCATCACTACAAGAAATCACAGGATACTGTAAGGGGACCTTAAAAAATGTAAAATCAATATCTCTGCAGATGGGATTTGAGTGGGCAGAGCAAGAATTCAATTAATGACCCCCAGAGTGAGTAAAGTCATGGACCTACCTAGAAGTAGGAACTGACACTATTATACCACGATCCACATATTCAGCCTGATGCCCATTGCCAACATCATTAAGGGGGAGATGTACTAAGCAGTGATAAAAGTGGAGAAGTGAACCAGTGGAGAAGTTGTCCATGGCAACCAATCAGCTGCTCTGTTTACTTTATAATATGCAAATTATTAATGTTATGTCAATACTGATTGGTTGCCATGGGCAACTTCTCAGCTGGCTCACTTCTCTGCTTTTTATCACTGCTTAGTACATCTCCCCCTGTGGGGTCTATTTACTAAGCCTTGAATGGAGATAAAGTGGATGGAGATAAAGTACCAGCCAATCTGCTCCTAACGGTCATTTTTCAAACACAGCCTGTGACATGGCAGTTAGGAGCTGATTGGCTGGTACTTTATCTCTGTCCACTTTATCACCATCCAAGGCTTAGTAAATTGACCCCACAGAAAGATTTGGTTGTATCACCAGACACCACCCTATCAGCACTTTCTTACTGCATCAACCTAAGGACTCAATTAAAACCACCAAGTACCAAGGGGGGATGTGTCCAGCCTTCTAAATAGGACAAAAGGGGGCTTTGCCCTTCGCAACCAATCAGACTTTAGATAGCACTTTGAACTATGTACTAGATACATGATAGAATGTGATTGGTTGCTATGGGCAACATGTCCACTTGTCCTCTTTAGATTCATTTAACCCTAAGGAGGTTAAAATAAAGCAGAGTAGTGAGCCAGTGGAGAACTTGCCCATGGCAACCAATCAGATGCTACCTGTAATGTTATAGAATGCGCGTGATAAATGTTACTTCAAAGCTGGCTCACTTCTCCACTCTTTTCACTGCTTCATACATCTCCCCCTAAGTGAGGTGTTTCTTATGGAAAAGGTAAAACTTTTGAGAAGTGGAGTCATTACCGATTGGAAGTCAGCGTCTATGGTAAGGGCAGCGGTGGAAGGGCCGGAAGAGCACGGCGCACCACATGATGTCAGCGTATTGTCAATCTGGCTCTTCACCGCAGTGAGATTGTTAACGAGCTGTGTCTGCTGGTCCTGCAAGGCGTTAAATGAGTTGTTCACAGCGTACAGGGAGATGGCCGTGACATTCAGATCTACATAAAGAGAGACACCGATCACATAACATTCATTTATTTTCCTACGTCTTCTAAAATCTGTAACCACTTGTGCCGATGAGCTCTAAAAGTGGAAGCATAGCTTTATATAAATGTAAAGAGCATTAAAAGGCCATTTAAACAGGCTAAGCTAGTAATAGGCTGTGTCTGACACCCCGATGGCTAGCTGGTGGCTTCCGTAATGTTTTCTCCACAAAAGGACATATGTATCACACCTTGAAGAGAGATGACGTTCCGGACAATTGGCTTCCAACTGCCATGTTACAGGATGTGTTTGAAAAATGACAGGAGCTGGTTGGTTGGTACTTTATCTCTCTCCAAGGAGGGAAGACTAAGGCTTAAGCCCAGTACTCACGGGCCGATCAAGGAGAGATGCATGCTGAGCGAACCGCTCAGCACACATCTCTCCTGCCGCTCAGCACAGCGCGATCTGTGCTGAGCGTGCGGGGGGAGACGGGGGGGCCGCTCACTTCACCCAGCGGGTGAAGTGAGCGACCCGCTAGATTGGCCTGCATGCAGGCCAATCTAGCAGCGGCGATAGCGATGTGCGGGGCCGCGCATCGCTATCGCCGAGGGGGCTACACACGGAGCGATCCTGCCGATATTCTAAGCAATCTAGTCAGATTGCTTAGAATATCGCTCCGTGAGTACCCCCCTTTACACCACTAAAATAGTCATTGACCTTCCTTAAACACTTTCGAGGGATGTACCAGTGATTACGCGCAGTACCTTTTATATCCTCTAGATGTCACCACTGTTGCAGTTTTCATAGATTTTACACAAGAACAGTGACACCTATCTCTTAGTAGTAACAAATATTGAACAGTTGCAAGTGGGCAATTTCTATCATTAAACTGAAAACACTTACATTGTATGTAATGTTACACTACACATTTTCCCCCATTAATATAATCCTGTCTTCATAGAATAAACAACCCCTGGAGGTTATTACCCAAAATGCCTACACCAATCATGCATTATTCTTTCTGTCTTTATTGTCTGTGTGATTATCTTTTGATGTATTACTTAAATCTTCTGTATTATGTGCATTGTTTGAGTTCTAGTTGGCGTCGCGGATGGCTGCCTCGGTGCTGCTCTGCCAAGCAGTCTTCGTTTTTAGTCTTACATGTATAATATGTCTAATATGTCGAGTCTATTGTACAGTTGCAATGTGCAGTATGAACTCATACGTGTAATTTTTGTAATGTATGCTCTGTTTTTCCCCCTTCTGATGCTATGTATTCCCCCTTCATGTTGCTGCTTGGCGATGCATTGTACCACAAAGAATTCCTAGTGTACGTGAGTGCACCTGGCCAATAAAGACGATTCTGATTCTGATAATAAAACTCTCAATTACAATAGATACCAATATATTATGCCAGCTCTTTCCCAAAACACCTTTATGTGAATTCAGCAATGTATTTTGTTGTTCTTTTTACATTGAGTGGATAGAATAGTTACAGACACCCTGAGATATTTTTTGGCGCCTGAAACACTTGAGGACAGAGCAATGAACCGTGGTCAAGCGACTTTAGGCATTGTCTTTAGGGCTTGTTTAATAATATATGCATTAAGATACGGTAGCGTCTAGTTTCCCTCATTAAGATACACACAGAACCACAGTACCAATCGGCAATAAGCTTTTTGTCTGCCTAGTGCACGTTAGAGAGAGACAACGTCTGATTGGCTGCCATGTGTTAGTGCACCTGTATACACTATTAGGGTAACATAAATTAGGTCCCTTGCTCCGGTTACACAAAGATCGGACTCCCGGGTCTATTCTCCACACCCTGGTTGATCATTTCCATAATGAGACACAATAAAAATAAATAGTGTCTGCAGAGCTATTAAGTTACAATGTAACATCTGATAAGGATAATAGCTAGAAGTATGATTAGGTCCTATTTAACATCACAGAATGGGACTAAGAAAAGGGGTGTGGTATATTTTGTTGACATTTATAATGCCTACATGAGAATGTTGACATGAACCTAATATCAACTTGCTTGGCATGTCAGCATTCATCATGTCAACACTGGTTAAATGTCGACAAGATTAGAATGTTTTACCTGGTATGGCGGCTCCAGCCGTGTCTTTCCAGTCCAGCAGTCAGGTGATGAGGACTTCGGGTGGATCCAATGGTGCGTCTGGTGGGGAGTATAAATCTAATCTTAATCCCTAAACTAACCTCCCGTAGCCTAACCCTGACATGTTCAATGTTGACACTTTAATAATGTCAACATCACAACTGTACCCCTAGATATGGTACCGAGATCCAGGTTTCAGTGAGTTCCGTGCAGAGGAAAGAGGAGGAGAAGAGCAGCTGGGACGGTCCGTCACATACTTTTTCCCCTATTTATCAAAGGGCACTTCCAGCAGTTACTATGGCTGAGTACCACTGGTGGCAGTCATCGCTGGTCACTATGGCGGATAGTTTCCCATTGCAAGTATGGTGAAGACTATTTAAGGACAACAATCACTATCCCCATCTCACTAAAGGGAAAATGCTGCTATATTATTATAACGCATTTATTTTCCCCAAAATAAGTTACAATTTTTTTTTTTTATGTTTTCAGAATTATGCCTAGATATATCAAGCCTTGGAGATTGATAAATAACACGGTGATAAAGTACCAACCAATCAGCTCATAACTGTCATTTTTCAAACCCAGCCTGTAACATGACAGTTAGGAGATGATTGGCTGGTATTTTGAGCCTCTTAATTTTTTATTTAATCAATAATTTGGAGCCGGCATATGCCGCAATACCGCCCGCACCCAGACTGCTGTACCGGAGATGCTAGATTCTCCTCTCTCCCTCATCTGCAAACTTGCCCCGTCTGTCGCCTGCGGCACACGCCCTGGCTTCCACTAAGCAGGACAGAGATGGAAAAAACCATCCGGAATTATTATATAGCTTTCCTGCGAAAGTGGAACTAGGTATCAAAATCCAGGCTTTCAGTTCCACAGCACATGTGTGAGATGGCTCATGTGTCAAAGGACAGGCTGACAAAGTGGTTACGAGTTCTCTTACCCCTGCCAGCTAGGGTCACCAGCATAGCTCAGTAGACCAGATTAATTTTTATTGGTAAATTGCAGCAATAGAAGATATCACTGAGATAAGCGGTGATAGAAAACCATTTTTATCTCTGCCATTTAGTAAATTAAGGCCTTAGCCTGAGAGAAACCAGAGCATGCAGCAGGTGCACAAACCACTGTATAACGGGGTGCAGCTATAATTCAGCTCAGATTGTAGCCGGAAAAGTCTTTGAAACAGTATTGCCACTACTTTCCAGTACAACAATAAGGTTCTACAACACCTGTTATCACTCATTAACCTTTGTTAATCTTTATCTAACACAACTGCCTGAAACCAAGTACATGCATGCTACATAAAAGAAAGGAGTGTTCGCTTACTACAGCACTGCATTAGTCTAATCCGGACTGTTTTCTTTCTTGATTCCGGGAATGATAACGCCTCTATACACATGACTGCGTATATATTACTAACATTATTTCCTGGTACCACATTATTTCCTGGTACCATAGCCATTTTTTTTAACCCTTTCACATACTAATTGTCTTATGCAGTGTCGGACTGGGGCATGTAGGGCCCACCGGGGGGGATGCAGTGGTAGAAACCCATGTTTAGGGGTGTGTCCAGTCTGCTGAGGGGGTGTGGCCTACCACCTCAATGGTTTAACTAACCATTAGAGAGTGCAGCATCTGGGCTCCTTCATAAATATATACAGTCAATTCAGCTGCTGCATGCATGATAATGTGCCAGATTAATAACAGATTAATAACAGCAATGCACTGTAGAAAATACACCATAGTCCAGTATAAGGTAACATATATATAATGTATAATTCAAGTGCACAGTCTGGAATCTGATCCTTAGAGCAAGAGGTGGAGCCCCAGGCAGTGGGGCCCACTGGTGGTTTCCCCCGTACCCCGGTGGGCCAGTCCAAGCTTTATGGGAAGAAGAGCTTTTTTTTCTGTGCTTTGGACTAGTGTCAAATCCCACGATGCAATCATTATTCATCCCCTGTTTATCTATGTGCCCCCCAATTTAGAAGTGGGCAGGGCTATAGCAACCGGAAACCAATCAGGGCATACGAAAGTTCACAGCAGCACAGAGGATGAATGGGAAGCAGTGTCCAGTCCACTCATGTAATTGTGCTAGTCAGGGCAGGGCTGCATGTGACAAGGCCATGGTCACAATGTGAGAGGGGAATAAATTCCGCAGGAATCCACACACGGATATAAAGACCGCATAGCGGAGCATGGTTCCCAGCAGCACAGAGTGTATCAGGAGATGAGCCACCGAGAGCCAACAAGGGCCCAGGTACTGGACGGGTGTGCGATCAAACTCAGGAGGCGTGGCCATGCCCTTCCAGAAAACAAATTTGAGCAATCTTATGCACAGTGCCACAAAGTGGCGCCATATGCTGCAAAGGGGGGCATTTGTCCCCTTCAGCAGCTGCCCTGCCGGGCCCCTCCAACAAGCCCAGACCCAGGCATTGAGTACATGCTCCACCTCCTTCCGATGCCTCTGGTGATGAGTGATGTGTGAGTAAGGACAGAACAGGGCTGCATGTGGCATTGGTAATGTTATATGATAGAGGCCACAAAGTTATATAGTAAAAAGGACAGGCAGACATAGTATATCAGGATATGAGTGATGTATTAGTGAGGACAGGGGCAGCCAGTTACCTGATGTGAGGAGGAAGAATAAGGAACAGGAAGCCACAGACTTAGAGTTATATAGTGGAAGAAGCATGGTCACCCAACAGCACAGGCAGAGGTGTAGCAAGGTGTCATGGTGCCTGGAGCAAGGTATGTTTCGGCGCCGCCCTCCCCTGTATAGAATTGGGGGCGTGGCCACCAGGGCCAGTTCTAGACCTTGTGACATCCAGGGCGAAAGTTTCCTTTGGCACGCCCCCCCACATACACACACCCACAGTGTAAGCATAGTGCGCGCCAAAGGTGTGCGGCAAAAAATAGGAGCGTGGCTTCATATTGAAGGGGCGTGGCAACAGTTATGGACCCAGTAGTTGTGCCCCCTGTAGATTTGCACCCTGTAGATTTGCCCCCTGTAGCTGTGCCCGGAGTAGTTGTGCCCCCAGTAGATTTGCCCCCAATAGATGTGCTTGGAGTAGTTGTGCCCCCTGTAGCTGTGCTTGGAGTAGTTGTGCCTCCTGTAGCTGTGCTTGGAGTAGTTGTGCCTCCTGTAGCTGTGCTTGGAGTAGTTGTGCCCCCTGTAGCTGTGCTTGGAGTAGTTGTGCCCCCTGTAGCTGTGCTTGGAGTAGTTGTGCCCCCTGTAGCTGTGCTTGGTGTAGTTGTGCCTCCTGTAGCTGTGCTTGGAGTAGTTGTGCCCCCTGTAGCTGTGCTTGGAGTAGTTGTGCCTCCTGTAGCTGTGCTTGGAGTAGTTGTGCCCCCAGTAGATTTGCCCCCAGTAGTTGTGCCCCCTGTAGATTTGCCCCCAGTAGATGTGCCTCCTGTAGATGTGCTTGGAGTAGTTGTGCCTCCTGTAGCTGTGCTTGGAGTAGTTGTGCCTCCTGTAGCTGTGCTTGGAGTAGTTGTGCCTCCTGTAGCTGTGCTTGGAGTAGTTGTGCCTCCTGTAGCTGTGCTTGGAGTAGTTGTGCCTCCTGTAGCTGTGCCTGGAGTAGTTGTGCCTCCTGTAGCTGTGCTTGGAGTAGTTGTGCCCCCTGTAGCTGTGCCTGGAGTAGTTGTGCCTCCTGTAGCTGTGCTTGGAGTAGTTGTGCCTCCTGTAGCTGTGCTTGGAGTAGTTGTGCCTCCTGTAGCTGTGCTTGGAGTAGTTGTGCCTCCTGTAGCTGTGCTTGGAGTAGTTGTGCCTCCTGTAGCTGTGCTTGGAGTAGTTGTGCCTCCTGTAGCTGTGCTTGGAGTAGTTGTGCCTCCTGTAGCTGTGCTTGGAGTAGTTGTGCCTCCTGTAGCTGTGCTTGGAGTAGTTGTGCCTCCTGTAGCTGTGCTTGGAGTAGTTGTGCCTCCTGTAGCTGTGCTTGGTGTAGTTGTGCCACCTGTAGCTGTGCTTGGAGTAGTTGTGCCCCCTGTAGCTGTGCCTGGAGTAGTTGTGCCTCCTGTAGCTGTGCTTGGAGTAGTTGTGCCTCCTGTAGCTGTGCTTGGAGTAGTTGTGCCTCCTGTAGCTGTGCTTGGAGTAGTTGTGCCTCCTGTAGCTGTGCTTGGAGTAGTTGTGCCTCCTGTAGCTGTGCTTGGAGTAGTTGTGCCTCCTGTAGCTGTGCTTGGAGTAGTTGTGCCTCCTGTAGCTGTGCTTGGAGTAGTTGTGCCTCCTGTAGCTGTGCTTGGAGTAGTTGTGCCTCCTGTAGCTGTGCTTGGAGTAGTTGTGCCTCCTGTAGCTGTGCTTGGAGTAGTTGTGCCTCCTGTAGCTGTGCTTGGAGTAGTTGTGCCTCCTGTAGCTGTGCTTGGAGTAGTTGTGCCTCCTGTAGCTGTGCTTGGAGTAGTTGTGCCTCCTGTAGCTGTGCTTGGAGTAGTTGTGCCTCCTGTAGCTGTGCTTGGAGTAGTTGTGCCTCCTGTAGCTGTGCTTGGAGTAGTTGTGCCTCCTGTAGCTGTGCTTGGAGTAGTTGTGCCTCCTGTAGCTGTGCTTGGAGTAGTTGTGCCTCCTGTAGCTGTGCTTGGAGTAGTTGTGCCTCCTGTAGCTGTGCTTGGAGTAGTTGTGCCTCCTGTAGCTGTGCTTGGAGTAGTTGTGCCCCCTGTAGCTGTGCCCCCTGGTAGCGCTGAAAACACAAAATAAAATACAAAACAAAACTACTCACCTGCCCGCTTCTGCTGGCCGCGTCTCCGCCGCCCGTGCGTGTGACGCGTGACGTCACACGCAAGTCACCGACCGGAGGGGAGGAGGGAGGGGAGGGGAGAGGAGGGACGGGAGAGGAGAGGAGGGGAGGGGACGGAGAGATTTGATGCAGCTCGGGCTTCCAGCTGTCAGTGACCGACAGCTGCGGTTGCAAGCTGCTTGTGGGCAGGCAGAGGTTTCGGGGGAGTCGAGCTGTGGCGCCTTGTACTGTCTTAGGCGCCTGGAGCTCGAGCTCCACCGGAATCGCCCTCCCTACGCCCCTGAGCACATCAGGAGATGAGCGATGTGAGGGGCCTATTCATCATAAGGGCTGAGTGGCCCCGAATACCAACACGTCCAACTTGCTGTGAGCTGTAGCGGTAGATACCCAACTACTGGAGTAATTCAGTAGTGCTCTGGTGTGGAGACAGATACTCAGAAAAGCAGCTGTCCCCCAATCCCTAACGCTGCTACAGAAGTAGCAAGGATACTTACAACCTGGCCGACTGTGCAGGCACATCTGGGGACACATGCGCTGGACGACGGCCGCACATGCGCAATGGCTGCAGGGGGCCTGAACCAGGAAGTGATGTCACAGCATAACTATCACACTGCTTCCAGCTCTTTGCCAGGACATGCTATTATTGGAGCCCGTCTCCTGGCAAGAGGTTTTAAGTAAATTTGCGTGAAAATATTAAAATTATACACACTGGAAATTTGGTAAAAAAATATTTGCCCACACATGTGATAAATATGCCCTTAAGAGATCGTGATAAATATGCCCTTAAGAGTGTAAACTTTCACTTCGCCTTGTACAAATCTCAAGATGGCGGCATCTGGTAGAGCAGATGTTTGCACCAACCTGTGCAAACACAAAAGCAGTGTTAACTTTTATACAAACCTTAATCTTCCTTCCATTCTGTCCCCATCTGCGTTATCACATTGTGCAGGTGAAACAGATTGCGTCACTCAATCCAATCTCTTAATGATGACATGGTTTATGTTATCATGGGCCAATCTTCTCACAATCATAAATGTATGAACCATTGACTGCTGCCAGGGCCAGATTGGCACCAAAAATCAGCCCTGGCATATAAAGCACACAGGCACACCTGCTCTTGGTTCCTTGAGCGTCTCTCAGACTCCCCAGTACACACGATGTGACGCCATGAGATCGCCATCACATCACACCTTACATCCAGTAGGCAGAGCTGCTCGGCCAAGGCACTGAATTACAGTCCATCCAGAAAGCCAGCAGAGTACTGGAAGGTGGAACTGCTTGTCAGGTCTCTCATCCACCGCCGGGCAGCTAGTCTCGCCCTGCAGTCCCTACCCAATACATACTGGCTTTTAAACATAACCAGATTAATGTGTCATGGGTTTCTAGAGTACAAGACTGAATGACCTATAAATGGGGACCATGCTGGTATGTGTAGTTCCACAGCAGCTGGGAGGCCGCATGTTAAATACTCCTGCCATCGATAATGACTGGGTGCCCTATTTTTGATAATTATTTCTCTGACAAGTCTTGATGGCACAGTTGCTTTTAATCTCTATAGAACACAACACTAAACATTTTGTTGAAAACTGTAAACCAATCTCAACAGGGACCATCAAACATTTCCTCAGCCGTCCTTAATACACCATGTTTTAGCGCTGTAGAAGCATACATGATTAGAGGCATACATGATCGGCGACTTAGAATAACGTCCTTATCCATGATCAGGGGCATCCATACAAGAATTAGGAGAAATAGCTGGCCACAAATGCATGTAATGTTGTGTTTCGCCCGTCACATTCATCAATCAAATACTGCCGCACTACACCAATATCTATTTTTACACCAAATTCATCGCTGTGCATAAAATAACACGTGAAAGCTCTCACCATTGATCAGTCCTTGAACCGAAGCCAGAGTGTTATTTGCCACCAACTCAATTTGATTTTTAATCCGTCCGCCAAGAATTGGGCCAATACCTGCATAAAAAAAAAAAACAGAAGCCACAAAGTAAATATAATAATAATACTGTAGTTATTTATTTAGCACTTTTCTTCCGATAGGATGCATTACATTAGGATTTAAAAAACAAAAACGTATAAAATAAACTTAAAAATGAGAACTAAGCATCTGAGTCGTATTTTCTTTTTTGTTGTTTTTTGTTTTTTTAAACTAGAGGGGACATTAATGAAAAAAGTGTGAGGTCATTTCAGGGTGGATTTCTAGAGCTTCAACCCGTGGTCAATGTCCCTGATCCAAGCCGGGGTTTATGTCCGAAAGGGGTAAAAGTCTCTTCATTAGAACTTCTTTCATTCTGAAAGTTATCTTATTTAGTATCTGTAACTTTTTGGGGTAAATTTACTACAGCTTCTAAAACGGAGAATTGGTGATTTAGCCCATAGCAACCAATGAAGATGCTGTCTATCATTTCTCTATTGCCTTTTAGAAAATGATAGACAGCACCCATTCTCTGTTTGAGAAGCTTTACATTTACCCAATGGGGAGGTATTCAATTAAGTGCCATTTTGCACTAATTTGACACAGGGTATTCAATTGCGGGCATTTTCAAACATTTTATAATCCGAAAATTGCACCAAAATCGGGGGACAAAAACACCCGCAAATTCGCCAAAACACGTGCATCGTCAAGATTAAAACGGGCGAAAAGTGTTTTGGTTTTTTGGACTGCTCGAAAAAAACAGCACGAATTGAATACCCCTATAGTGTTTTCTGTATGTACTTGTGTGTGTGTGTTTCCTTTACACTCTCAGCAGTTTTTTGTTTTTGTTTGTTTTTTACCTATGGATCCTAATTATAGATTACCCAGACATTCATCTATGGTCAGTGTCAAACACTGTCTGCAGCAGAGATCTGGGGGCAGATGTATTAACCTGGAAAAGGCATAAGGAAGTGATAAACCAGTGATATGTGCAAGGTGATAAACACACCAGCCAATCAGCTCCAATATGTAAATTAACAGTTAGGAGGTGATTGGCTGGTGTGTGTATCACCTTGCATTTATCACTGGTTTATCACTTCCTTATGCCTTCTCCAGGTTAATACATCTGCCCCATTGTTTCTAAAGGGGGGTACTCACGGAGCGATTGCGGCTTAAAATCTAAGCAATCTGACTAAATTGCTTAGATTTTAAACAGCGATCACTCAATGTGTACCCCCCACAGCGATAGCGATGCACAGCCCTGCGCATCGCTATCATTGGCGCTAGGTTGGCCAATCTAGCAGGTCGCTCACTGAAATGAGCGCCCCCCTAACACCACCACCCCCACCCCCCGTCCGCTCGCTCGCTCAGCACACATCTCTCCCACATCGGCCAGTGAGTACTGGCCTTAAGAGCTAAAAGGTGGGGTAGGAGGTGATTAGCTTATAGAGGTGATTAGTATATTAACCTAATTAGTCGCGTTGTGGTTTTATAGAAAATTGTGTCAAATATGATTAAATGAGGATACAGGCTACACGCCCTCCGTGCTGCACTTCATCATGGATGGAATAAAGGCAGTAATTATTATTTTGCAGTATTGGTCTGTACTAACTAATGCAGTCTATTCAGTATTTACATGTGTCCTAATGATGGTGCACACAGATGTGCACTCACGTGGCCAAACAAACAGCACGCGGGGCCCAAACATAGTAAGTTGCTGGGGAGGGTGGTATTCATGTGACGGCCGGTCAGCTGACCGACAGTCACATGACCTCCTCCGTGAGCCCGACGGCTCACTATCCCGATGGTCGGCATGCCGACCAACAGGGACTATTTCCACCTGTGGGTGTCCACGACACCCATAGAGTGGGAATAGAACCCGTGGCGACCGCAGGTCGCCACCGAGCCCGCAGCGTGGCGAGCGCAGCGAGCCCGCAAGGGGCTTTCTGCACTCGCCCCTCCCCGCCGCGATCCCGGCGTCAGTATGCTGCCGGGATCCCGGCGTCGGTAAGGTGACCGGCGGTCAGGAGACCGCCGGTCACCAGTACTACACCCACTGGGGAAGGTGGGTGACTAGGCTACTCCAACAAGCCCATGGTGGGTAATTTGCGGGGGTATTGGTTACAGATGAAGCCGTGAGTGGGGATCTCCCGTGGTGTTCAGGTGCACCACCGCTGATTTTGTATTTTAATTCCTGTACGTGTACAATAAACGTGATTTTCTCATAGTGATCCGCATTCTATATAGATTTTGTTTTACTAATGCATTATTACTTTAGATAGGTAAGAGGTCCACGGATATTGTGCAGGTTCCCTTTTCCCTTTTGAGGGCCAAACCATTATTTAGAAGATTGGGAAATGTCCAATCACCAGGAAGCAGCGATGCCACCCGTACACTTACCAACAATGCTGCTATTGGCGCTCTCTATGGGTACGCTGCTTGAATTAATAATGATGTCAACATCCTGGAAGAAAACCAAAGAAAACCATATTGTAATAGATTCATATGTACCCCAGATGTGTCTCCAAATGAAATATATGAAAAAACATTTATAAATCAGCAAGAATTATAATAACTTGACCATTGCTGTTTATTTTCCTGGAAAATACTCAAAATAACGGCTTTATAGATCATTTATCTATAACTGGGACTAGAAATCAGTGTTGTCTTTATTTTAATACAGTGGAGTTTGTCATGAATACACTGAAAAAGGGAATGGAACAAAGGAAGTTCCATAAAGAACTAACTGTACTCGTTGTGTTAGGTAGACTGTGTCTTGATGAACTGATTATCTATCCTACACTATCAAGTGCAGAACAGTATTGGCGAGATGTACTAAGCATTGCATCAGTGATAGGGTACATACTGGGGTTAATAACGCCGGTAGGTATATCTAGAAATGCGCAAAGGACAGCCCTTGCGTTGAGAGCTGTCCTATGTGATAGAAGGAAAGGTTTAGGACCTGGGAGTATTTCTGCGCATGTTCAGTGTGACGTGGCCACTGCAAGGGGTGCTGGGAGGGATCCGAATGGGATTAATATACCAACAGTGACATCCCGCCCGCCAGTATGCCAGCACGGTGGTGGTGGGGGGAGGGGGGCGAGTGCGCTTGAAACAGGTTCTATTCCACGAGTGGGAATAGTCGCGTTGCACTGATATTCCGGCGTTGCCAGCTGTCGGGATTCCGGCGTTGGTATCCTGAATGCCGGGATGCCAGCAAATTAAGCATATACAGTACGTGCAATGCATAAACTCAGAAACTGCATGTAAGTGGCATACACCATGGGCGTTCTCCTGAATAAGGAGTGGTTTGATCTTCCCATTCAAAATAGCCCCATCATGGTACGGTGTATATGTGACATTGTGGGAGACGGACTTCTCTACCATAGCTTTTGAGACCGTGACGTTATTAACCAGCAGCTGCACCGCTACCGCATCCCAGAAACAGCATTGGCTGGTGAGCTGTTTGGACCCCACTCCGCTACAAAGCTCCACTTCATGCTCCTCTACCAGCGTAACAGTGAGTACGGCTGCACTGCCACCTGCAAAATAAACCGCACTACCTGGCTAAGCTACACTGGACATTTTCTTGGGTCAACTTACAGAGGCGTACTTCCTCATCTAGCATCCGTACGCAATGAGTCACGGCACACAGCCGCCAGCTCCCCTGCGACTCAGCCAGCGCCAATAATCTTTTTTCCTGGAAAATGCGTCTTATTTGCATAGCTCTACGAATAAGACGCACAAGCAGACTAAATGATATGCGGCATGACTATATACTGTGTGCGACTGCAGCTGTGTGTGAATACGACGCACAAGCAGACTAAATGATATGCAACATGACTATATACTGTGTGCAACTGCAGCTGTGTGTGAATATGACGCACAAGCAGACTAAATGATTTGCAGCATGACTATATTATATGTACGACTGCAGCTGTGTGTGAATACGACGCACAAGCAGACTAAAATAAGAATTTACTTACCGATAATTCTATTTCTCGGAGTCCGTAGTGGATGCTGGGGTTCCTGAAAGGACCATGGGGAATAGCGGCTCCGCAGGAGACAGGGCACAAAAGTAAAGCTTTTACAGGTCAGGTGGTGTGTACTGGCTCCTCCCCCTATGACCCTCCTCCAGACTCCAGTTAGGTACTGTGCCCGGACGAGCGTACACAATAAGGGAGGATTTTGAATCCCGGGTAAGACTCATACCAGCCACACCAATCACACCGTACAACTTGTGATCTAAACCCAGTTAACAGTATGATAACAGAGGAGCCTCTGAAAGATGGCTTCCTAAACAATAACCCGAATTAGTTAACAATAACTATGTACAAGTATTGCAGATAATCCGCACTTGGGATGGGCGCCCAGCATCCACTACGGACTCCGAGAAATAGAATTATCGGTAAGTAAATTCTTATTTTCTCTATCGTCCTAAGTGGATGCTGGGGTTCCTGAAAGGACCATGGGGATTATACCAAAGCTCCCAAACGGGCGGGAGAGTGCGGATGACTCTGCAGCACCGAATGAGAGAACTCCAGGTCCTCCTTTGCCAGGGTATCAAATTTGTAAAAATTTACAAACGTGTTCTCCCCTGACCACGTAGCTGCTCGGCAGAGTTGTAATGCCGAGACCCCTCGGGCAGCCGCCCAAGATGAGCCCACCTTCCTTGCGGAAAGGGCCTTAACAGATTTAGGCTGTGGCAGGCCTGCCACAGAATGTACAAGTTGAATTTTGTTACAAATCCAACGAGCAATCGACTGCTTAGAAGCAGGTGCACCCAACTTGTTGGGTGCATACAGTATAAACAGCGAGTCAGATTTTCTGACTCCAGCCGTCCTTTAAATGTATATTTTTAAGGCTCTGACAACGTCCAACAACTTGGAGTCCTTCAAGTCGTCTGTAGCCGCAGGCACTACAATAGGCTGGTTCAGGTGAAACGCCGATACCACCTTAGGGAGAAAATGCGGACGCGTCCGCAGCTCTGCCCTATGTCGAATGGAAAATTAAATAAGGGCTTTTATAAAACAAAGCCGCCAGTTCAGATACTCTCCCGGCCAAAGCCAGGGCCAGTAACATAGTCACTTTCCATGTGAGATATTTCAAATCCACATTCTTTAGTGGTTCAAACCAATTGGATTTGAGGAAATCTAAAACTACATTTAGATCCCACGGTGCCACCTTAGGCACCACAGGAGGCTGTATATGCAGTACTCCTTTGATAAAAATCTGGACCTCAGGGACTGAGGCCAATTCTTTTTGGAAGAATATTGATAGGGCCGAAATTTGAACCTTAATAGATCCCAATTTGAGACCCATAGACAATCCTGATTGCAGGAAATGTAGGAAAACGACCCAGTTGAAATTCCTCCATCGGAGCACTCCGCTGCTCGCACCACGCAACATATTTTCGCCAAATACGGCGATAATGCTTCGCGGTGACTTCCTTCCTTGCCTTTATCAAGGTAGGAATGACTTCTTCTGGAATGCCTTTTCCTTTTAGGATCTGGCATTCAAACGCCATGCCGTCAAACGCAGCCGCGGTAAGTCTTGAAAAAGACAAGGACCCTGCTGAAGCAGGTCCCTTCTCAGAAGTAGAGGCCACGGATCGTCCGTGACCATCTCTTGAAGTTCCGGGTACCAAGTCCTTCTTGGCCAATCCGGAGCCACTAGTCTTACTCCTCTTTGCCGTATAATCCTCAATACCTTTGGTATGAGAGGCAGAGGAGGAAACACATATACCGACTGGTACACCCAAGGTGTTACCAGCGCGTCCACAGCTATTGCCTGCGGATCTCTTGACCTGGCGCAATACCTGTCCAGTGTTTTGTTGAGGCGAGACGCCATCATGTCCACCATTGGTTTTACCCAACGGTTTAATAGCATGTGGAAAACTTCTGGATGAAGTCCCCACTCTCCCGGGTGAAGGTCGTGTCTGCTGAGGAAGTCTGCTTCCCAGTTGTCCACGCCCGGGATGAATACTGCTGACAGTGCTATCACGTGATTCTCCGCCCAGCGAAGGATCCTGGCAGCTTCTGCCATTGCCCTCCTGCTTCTTGTGCCGCCCTGTCTGTTTACATGGGCGACTGCCGTGATGTTGTCCGACTGGATCAACACCGGTCTTCCTTGAAGCAGAGGTTCCGCCTGGCTTAGAGCATTGTAGATTGCTCTTAGTTCCAGAATGCTTATGTGAAGAGACTTTTTCAGGCTCGACCACACTCCCTGGAAATTTCTTCCCTGTGTGACTGCTCCCCAGCCTCTCAGGCTGGCATCCGTGGTCACCAGGATCCAATCCTGCATGCCGAATCTGCGGCCCTCCAATAGATGAGCCTCCTGCAACCACCACAGAAGGGATACCCTTGTCCTCGGCGACAGGGTTATCCGCAGGTGCATCTGAAGATGCGACCCTGACCATTTGTCCAACAGATCCCTTTGCATGGAATCTGCCGAAAGGGATTGCTTCGTAAGAAGCTACCATTTTTTCCCAGGACTCTTGTGCATTGATGTACAGACACCTTTCCTGGTTTTAGGAGGTTCCTGACCAGGTCAGATAACTCCTTGGCTTTTTCTTCGGGAAGAAAAACCTTTTTCTGAACTGTGTCCAGAATCATCCCCAGGAACAGCAGACGAGATGTCGGCATTAATTGGGATTCTGGAATATTCAGAATCCATCCGTGCTGCTTTAGCACCTCTTGAGATAGTGCTAAACCCATCTCTAGCTGTTCTCTGGACCTTGCCCTTATTAGGAGATCGTCCAAGTATGGGATAATTAATACGCCTTTTCTTCGAAGAAGAAATATTATCTCGGCCATTACCTTTGTAAAGACCCGAGGTGCCGTGGACAAACCAAACGGCAGCGTCTGAAACTGATAGTGACAGTTTTGTACAACGAACCTGAGGTACCCCTGGTGTGAGGGGTAATTGGAACGTGGAGATACGCATCCTTGATGTCCAAGGATACCATAAAGTCCCCTTCTTCCAGGTTCGCTATCACTGCTCTGAGTGACTCCATCTTGAACTTGAACTTCTTTATGTACAGGTTCAAGGACTTCAGATTTAGAATAGGCCTTACCGAGCCATCCGGCTTCGGTACCACAAAAAGAGTGGAATAATACCCCTTCCCTTGTTGTAGAAGAGGTACCTTGACTATCACCTGCTGAGAATACAGCTTGTGAATGGCTTCCAAAACCGTCTCCCTTTCTGAGGGGGACGTTGGTAAAGCAGACTTCAGGAAACGGCGAGGTGGCTCTGTCTCTAATTTCAACCTGTACCCCTGAGATATTATCTGCAGGATCCAGGGATTTACCTGCGAGTGAGCCCACTGCGCGCTGTAATTCTTGAGACGACCGCCTACCGCCCCCGAGTCCGCTTGCGAAGCCCCAGCGTCATGCTGAGGCTTTTGTAGAAGCCGGGGAGGGCTTCTGTTCCTGGGAAGGAGCTGCCTGTTGCTGTCTCTTCCCTCGTCCTCTGCCTCGTGGCAGATATGAATAGCCCTTTGCTCTCTTATTTTTAAAGGAACGAAAGGGCTGCGGATGAAAGGTCGGTGCCTTTTTCTGTTGGGGAGTGACTTGAGGTAGAAAGTTGGATTTCCCGGCCGTAGCCGTGGCCACCAAATCCGATAGACCGACCCCAAATAACTCCTCTACGCATCGCCTGTCCACTGTCGTGTCCATAAAGCTCTTCTGGCCGAAATGGACATAGCACTTACCCGTGATGCCAGTGTGCAGATATCTCTCTGTGCATCACGCATATAAAGAAATGCATCCTTTATTTGTTCTAACGACAGTAAAATATTGTCCCTGTCCAGGGTATCAATATTTTCGATCAGGGACTCTGACCAAACTACCCCAGCACTGCACATCCAGGCAGTCGCAATAGCTGGTCGTAGTATAACACCTGCATGTGTGTATATACCTTTTTGGATATTTTCCATCCTCCTATCTGATGGATCTTTAAGTGCGGCCGTCTCAGGAGAGGGTAACGCCACTTGTTTTGATAAGCGTGTTAGCGCTTTGTCCACCCTAGGAGGTGTTTCCCAGCGCTCCCTAACCTCTGGCGGGAAAGGGTATAAAGCCAATAACTTCTTTGAAATTAGCAGTTTTTTATCGGGGCACCCCACGCTTCATCACACACGTCATTTAATTCTTCTGATTCGGTAAAAACTACTGGTAGTTTTTTCACACCCCACATAATACCCTGTTTAGTGGTACCTGTAGTATCAGCTAAATGTAACATCTCCTTTATTGCCAAAATCATATAACGTGTGGCCCTACTGGAAAATACGGTTGATTCGTCACCTTCACCACCGGAATCAGTGCCTGTGTCTGGGTCTGTGTCGACCGACTGAGGCAAGGGGCGTTTTACAGCCCCTGACGGTGTTTGAGGCGCCTGGACAGGCACTAATTGAGTGTCCGGCCGCCTCATGTCGGCAAACGACTGCTTAAGCGAGTTGACGCTATCCCGTAATTCCACAAATAAAGGCATCCATTCTGGTGTCGACCCCCTAGGAGGTGACATCCTCATATTTGGCAATTGCTCCACCTCCACACCAATAACGTCCTCATACATGTCGACACACACGTACCGACACACAGCAGACACACAGGGAATGCTCTATACGAAGACAGGACCCACTAGCCCTTTGGGGAGACAGAGGGAGAGTCTGCCAGCACACACCAAAAAGCGCTATATATGACAGGGATAGCCTTATGATTAAGTGCTCCCTTATAGCTGCTTTTATATTAATATATTGCCATTTATTTTGCCCCCCCTCTCTGTTATACCCTGTTTCTGTAGTGCAGGGGAGAGACCTGGGAGCCTTCCTGACCAGCGGAGCTGTGACAGAAAATGGCGCCGTGTGCTGAGGAGATAGGCCCCGCCCCTTTTTCGGCGGGCTCGTCTCCCGCTATTTAGTACATTTAGGCAGGGGTAAATATCTCCATATAGCCTCTGGGGCTATATGTGAGGTATTTTTAGCCTTTTTAAAGGTTTTCATTTGCCTCCCAGGGCGCCCCCCCCCCAGCGCCCTGCACCCTCAGTGACTGCCGTGTGAAGTGTGCTGAGAGGAAAATGGCGCACAGCTGCAGTGCTGTGCGCTACCTTAAGAAGACTGCAGGAGTCTTCAGCCGCCGATTCTGGACCTCTTCTTGCTTCAGCATCTGTGAGGGGGCCGGCGGCGTGGCTCCGGTGACCATCCAGGCTGTACCTGTGATCGTCCCTCTGGAGCTTCATGTCCAGTAGCCAAGAAGCCAATCCATCCTGCACGCAGGTGAGTTCACTTCTTCTCCCCTCTGTCCCTCGTTGCAGTGATCCTGTTGCCAGCAGGAATCACTGTAAAATAAAAAACCTAAGCTAAACTCTCTAAGCAGCTCTTTATGAGAGCCACCTAGAATTGCACCCTTCTCGGCCGGGCACAAAAATCTAACTGGAGTCTGGAGGAGGGTCATAGGGGGAGGAGCCAGTACACACCACCTGACCTGTAAAAGTTTACTTTTGTGCCCTGTCTCCTGCGGAGCCGCTATTCCCCATGGTCCTTTCAGGAACCCCAGCATCCACTTAGGACGATAGAGAAATGATATGCGGCATGACTATATACTGTATGCGACTGCAGCTGTGTGTGAATACGACGCACAAGCAGACTAAATGATATGCAGCACGACTATATTCTGTGTACGACTGCAGCTGTGTGTGAATAAGACGTACAAGCAGACTAAATTATATGCGGCATTACTATATTCTGTGTACGACTGCAGCTGTGTGTGAATACGACGCACAAGCAGACTAAATGATTTGCAGCATGACTATATTCTGTGTGCGACTGCAGCTGTGTGTGAATAAGACGCACAAGCAGACTAAATGATATGCGGCACGACTATATACTGTGTGTGACTGCAGCTGTGTGTGAATACGACGCACAAGCAGACTAAATGATATGCAACATGACTATATACTGTGTGCGACTGCAGCTGTGTGAATACGACGCACAAGCAGACTAAATGATATGCGCCATGACTATATTCTGTGTGCGACTGCAGCTGCGTGTGAATACGACGCATTTTCAGGGAAAGACAAATGCACATAAAGACGCTCCGCATTAGTAAAGGCTCTCACAACTAGGCATGACTAGAGGGGCTATTTAACGTGACTGCATAATGATGAGGGAGGACATACCTGTACAATCTGATGGCGTGTACACTAAAGTCTGCTAAACCACCACCAAGTCTGCTAAACCACCACCTTTACACAGATTTCCAACAATTTTTAGGTTACCCTCATAATGATCATTAAGGTGGTAATTTTCTTGCTGCAGTATCAGATAATTGCCTTTTGCACTATAAATCTTTACAGTTTGATCAATAATTTCAGTTGCAACGGGTCATAAAAGCAGAGTTCACAGGTAGCTGTATAATCCTTTCATCTGCTCAGCAGATGAGCCAGTTCAATAAAGGATGTTTTCCAGGCTTAGGGAACCTTGTGCTCGCCAGCTGCTGTACAACTATAAGACCCAAAGGCTGGCAGGATGTGCTGGGACTTGTAGTTCTACTGCAGCTGGACAGCAACTGGTCGACCATACCAGGTTGTCGGATGTACTGTTACTCGGATTTTACATGGGATACTGTACCTGGGGCACGGAATTGATGTAGGTCTCCAGGTTACTCAATGTATCGTTAAAGGATGAAAAGCTTTTATTTACTGCAGTGTCTATTTTGCTGTTGCTATAAAACATACAAATGTCACCAGCCCTGAGGAAGAAATGAAAGAACACCATGAGAACAGATGGAAACTGGGTTCCGGCAGTAAATTATGTGCATGAACAGAGCTGCCCCAAGAGGTTTAGGAAGAGGTCAAAATAAAATACACCAAGTTATGGGGCAATGAATACTTTATAAGATGATTTCCTTGTTACAGGTTGAATGTATCAAGCAGTGTTTGCTTGCTTTAATAATGTAACTACAGGTATACGAGAACACAATTCCCTAGCACGCACGTCCCTCCAATAATAACAGCGTTACAGATGATCAGGGCAGTTGTAGCAGGGAAGAAATGTAATAAACTGACATGTTGGATTCGGGGCAGATTTATTAAGCCTGGAGAAGTGATAAAGTGGAAGGTGATAACGCCCAGCCAATCAGCTCTTAGCTGTCATTTTTTTTAAACCCAGGATGTAACTTGACAGTTAGTAGCTGATTGGCTGGTGTGTTATCCCCAGCTGCCGGGAAAGGCTTTGCGGTATTACACGGGTAGAGGGCAGAGGCAGCCGGCCCACGGGTCACAGAAGGTCCCTGCAGAGCCGGCCTTAGGCATAGGCAAACTAGGCAAATGCCTAGGGCATTTGGTATGCTTAGGGGCACCAGCAGCTTCTGCTGATTAAAATGATATGCGGCAAGCCTATATTCTGTGTGGGACTGCGGCTGTATATGCATATGAAATGCTACGTTGCAGTGTATTCCTGGAAATCACTGTGCTGTAGCATTTTCTATGCAGATACAGCCGCAGTCTCACACAGAATATAGTCATGCTGCATATCATTTTAATCAGCAGAAGCTGCTTGTGCACCATAGCCAAATAGTAATGAAAATAAGATGCATTTTCATAAACAAAAAGGCACCCGATGTTAGCAGAGCTGCCAGCTGACTCATGCCAGGCATCTCCTGCTGAACTAGTGGCGGCGCTAGGGGGCACCAGCCAAAATCTTGCCTAGGGCATCATATTGGTTAGGGCCAGCTCTGGGTCCCTGCCAAGTCGCTGGGTGCCCACAGTCACAGTCACCCGCAGAGAAGACACAGGCTTACTGTGCATACAAAGCTCTAGTTCTCACCGCTGTACATTCTGAAAGCCACTTTATCACTACATCACTATTGGGGCCTGTTACTGAGTCACATAGCTCTATATGCGGCCACAACTGTAATCAGTCTGCTCGTGGTAATGACCAGGAAATAACGCTTGTATTACTGGATATCCCCATGAGCGATTAGTCACCTGACGTCTGTACACCCAGTATAGATAAGGACAAACCAGTTCATTCTAACAGTAAAAATATAAAACAAGAAACATATCAACACGGAAAAAAAGAAACAAAAACTCCACATAATGGAAAATACCACTCGTATTATTTTATGATGAAACAAGTCCCCTAACAGTAGTGGCAGATGTATTAACCTGGAGACGGCATAAGGAAGTGATAAACCATTGATAAGTGCCAGGTGATAATGCACCAGCCAAACAGCTCCTAACTGTTAATCCATATTGGAGCTGATTGGCTGGTGCGTTTATCACCTTGTGCTCTATCACTTGTTTATCACTTCCTTATGCCTTCTCCAGGTTAATACATCTGTCCCAGACACTGTTTAGTAACCACAGTACCAGGTGATATGTACAAACAATATATACCATATATAGGCCTAGCTCCATCCGAAGTACCAGTCATTCAGATAAACGGTTACATATCTTTTTGTGAAGGATATTAGCAGTTTCTATAGGAGTCTTTGCTAGTCCTGTAAATGGAGGCATATATTTCTGTAAATATAGCTTTACATTGCTGTATTTTATTTCATCATATTTAAAGGAATTATGTGTAATTGATAATATATAAAATAACACTTTCCTACGCACCTACAATCACCCGGCGGATTGTGTGGATATAATGCCTGCATGTGCAGCAATGGTTATATAGCATGTCCCATCTTCTGCAATGCTTTGTACTGTAACTACTGCACAGTTTTCGGTTATGTTAGCACTGCTTCCGCTTATGTACTATGGAAGGCGCTGTGGACCCCTTGTGGCACCATATAATATTAATAATAAAAACACGTAGACGCATACGCAAACAAATGTGTCCAATATGTCAGTGCCAGATATACATGGTTACATCTAGCATTACATGCATTTTTACATACTATTCACATGTTTATGCGTGCAATAACCGGGCGTAGGCTAGTGGTACATATATAGGTGCTTTGCAAATGTGTATTTCATTCTAATTTCCCACCAGGCCAGAGCAGGTAGACCGCTGCTTCCCCTCATGACTACTAGACTGCGCCTCATATCAGTCATATAATCAGGTGTAAGATGGCGGGGGGCTGGCGGAAACATGGTCACACATTGAGGTGCGCAGTGTGATCAGATATCTGCATCTAAAAGGGGACATCAGCAGCTGAAAGTCATCACCACGGCAACAGGTTCAGGTTTGGGGTATGATAATGGCAGGATAGACGTTCAAGATGAGCATTCATCTGGCAGGCCAAGCACGTGCACCACAGGCAGTGCACCAATCCCAGACCTGTTTCCACCATGACACGACGTTATCACCGTACACCTCTACAATTTGGCAAAGAATCTCAGCTGCTGCCGTCAGACGCAGAAATCTGATCACACTGCGCACCTCAATGTGTGACCGTGTCTCCGGCAGCCCCGCCATCTTACACCATCTTACACCCGATATGAAGCGCAGTCTAGTGGCCGTGAGGGGAAGCAGCGGTCTACCTGCTCTGGCCTGGCAGGGAATTAGAATGCTATAGAGAACATTACACACGTGAGAGGCCGTTACCTTACTTATTGAACCACCTTCGTACAATATATTTTCATGCACATAGTGGTCAGCCTAAACAGCACATTCTTCTTGTCATGTATCGGTTATGGAAGTGATAGAACACCCACAATCAGAATAGGCCATAACGTTACTGTAATATCATAGCGGTAAGACGTTTTCTTTTACGCTTAATTAAAAAATAGTAATAATAAAAAAGGACGAAGAGGGCTCAGCATATTTACCGGTAACAGTAAGAGTGTATACAGAATACCCAAGTAACTGAACAGAACATTTTAGATAAAAAAAATCAAAAAAACTAGGTTTGTGAACCATGACGCACAATTATAATTTGTAATCACTTTTAATGCAGAAGCTATAAAAGAAATATATATACACAATGTTATAGTAATTTAATGTAAGTATATAAAGTGTGTGATCTGCAATCGGGACAGTGAACGCACACACGGCGCCCTACCTACAGGCGTATCGAGCTTGTACTTCTGTCTTTGGACACATGACGTATAGCAGTGACTGGTGTGCTCAGGAAATGGTCATTATGTCTAATACATTTGTTTTATTATATTTGTAAACACTTAGGTCTGTCTAATGTCAACCTGGACTTTGCCTTCTGACAGCCTGGCTGACAAAACGGCAACAGATTGGATCAGATCTGAGATAAGGAACAATTGTTCACTATCAGCTCAAGGTGACTGTTTCTGTGCATATATTATTCCCTAGTGAGCTACAGTACGGTGATACTGGGTGACGGTCCTTCCCGACTTCTTTTTCTACACGTTTTTCAATTAACACTCCTCAAGAGACAAAAGGGGCAGATGTATTAACCTGGAGAAGGCATAAGGAAGTGATAAACCAGAGATAAGTGCAAGGTGATAAACCATACTTACCTACTCTCCCGGAAGCAGCGGGAGGCTCCCATTTTTTGGGGTAGCCCTCCGCACCCCCGGAAGAGTGGGCAGGTCTCCCGCATCCTGCTCGCACCCTAGTGATGCGGGCAGGATGGAGAGTTAACCTCCCGTATTCGCGGGTCCGTCGGGTGGAGAAGGGGTTAAAATGACGTAAATTGCGTCATTTTAATCCCGCCCCCTTCTCGCGGACCCGCGAATCGCGGCATTTCCCGATGCGGGGGCGGGGCTTAGTGATGTCACAGTCCGGCCCCGCCCCCCGAAGAAACCTGCAGCGTCTCCTCTCCGGGCTTCTCTCGGAGAGGAGAAGTACAAAGTCGGTAAGTATGTGATAAACGCACCAGCCAATCACCTCCAATATGCAAATTGACAGGACTGACTGGCTGGTGCGTTTATCATCTTGCACTTATCACTGGTTTATCACTTCCTTATGTCATCTCCAGGGTTAATACATCTACCCCGTAGTTCTCCAGACCATGGGGTGACTTTGTCTAGAATGTGTAGCTGACCGGTCCTACAGAGATGACCTTTGGGATATTTGGTTATGTAGACCGTGCATTAACGCATTTCATGGATTTTGGTATATAATATAATATTATCAACGTGGTGGGTGATAAATCAATTAATCTGCATTGTCACAATGCACCATTCCAATAGGCACATGGCATCCACCGGCGCTGTAAGTTTTCTCTCGCACCCCATAGAACTGTGCCGGGAAACTTGCAATGTCTGTTCTACCATTAAGTGGCCGATATGTGCCCAGATGCCCGGCATCGCAACGCATGAGACTGAAACCACCCCCTACCCCATAACTTTAATTGAACTTTACTATAATTCATATACTCCTCAACAATAAATATGAACATATAGGGGGAAATTCAAATGTTTGAAAAGTCGGTTGGGTGTCTGTCTATTAGATAGGAAAAAACAGACACCCAACTGACTTTCCAAGCAACTGAATTCGCCCCATAAAGTCTGGATCAAGAGAAGATAATGATGAGCACTGGATTCCGATATACAGAAGAATAATTGTGGTCAATAATAAAAAATAGGGAGAAATCTATCAAACCTGGGACATCCCCTGGAAATAGGGACAGTCAGCCTTATTGTAAGCTCTAACGAGCAGGGCCCTCTTCCCTTATGTGCCTTTCCTTCTCTTACTTAAACCATCTTCTACTCCTTGCTCCCTTTGACAGCACCAAATCCCCCCCCCCCCCCCCCCCCCGCCTGTTTTCTGTCACCCTGCTACTTATTTCAGTGTCGTCTGCGGATGCAGATATGTTTATTTACCCTGTACTTGTCCTATATTGTCGTCAACTGTAAGTTGCTGTTTTCCTGTTTGATTATTTGTGTACTCTGTAATTGGGCGCTGCAGAACCCTTGTGGCGCCATATAAATAAAGGATATATGGGGTCTATTCATGAAGCAGTAAATAGACAGGAGAAGTGAGCCTGTGGAGAAGTTGCCCATGGCAACCACTCAGCTGCTCCGTACAATTATATAGTATGCAAATTATAAATGTTACTTCAATGCTGATTGGCTGCCACGGGCAACTTCTCCACTGGCTCCCTTCTCCGCGCTTTTCACTGCTTCATGAATAGAACCATATTAATTATGGTGCTGTGAGGAAAATAGATATGACAACGTTGCGGGGTCTTGACTCACAGAATGATGAGAGTGATGATGAACAAGAAGAAATACAGGAAGCGCCTCTTGCACGTCATTCTCTTGGTCTGCTTCTGGTACATCTTACCGCCGCAATTCCCGCAGCAGCGGCAGCACGCAAAGAAAAAGCCCACCAGGCACATGAGGATGATGAAGACCACCCCGATGGCCAGAGCCACCAGATATCCCACTTCATAGATCAGCACCTAAAGCACAGAAGAGGATTATTATTATGATAGACAGACAGACATAGGTAGAGAGGGCCCTGCTCACAAGATCTTACATTCTAGTTTTATAGTTCAATAAGATCTTTAATTACTAGATTAATTTGCAAAGCAACCGCCATGTTACATAGGACTGTCCATTTGGAGACCAGCAGAAGCAGATTTGCCGTCATCTACAATGGCAGCTCATGAACGTTTGTACACAGGTAAGGACACAGATGAGACATAAGAGCCAATGGGACATACTCTAACACTTTATGTAAAGTGATGAATTATAAATGCACAGACATTTCTTTTAGCCTCATTTGTCCCTTCCCACTGACTGGCATGGTTCTGTGTCTCCCTCTGGTGAGCCCCCTGGCCGCCATAGACCATTTACTCCTCCTCCAAACGCTATCTGTGTCTTCCAGACTTGGATTCCACCACCACCCCTGCCAGCACTGTGTGTAGTCGACAGGTGCACAGAAACTTTTATTTCGATAAATGTACTGTATAACGGAGTGAAACATCAATCTGTATGCTGTCAACATGCAAACCTAATCTGATTGCAGTTCAGTGACCAGAATGTAGATAATGAACCATAAAACCTAGACAGCCCCGCAGTGTCGCAGCACGAGCAGCTCAAAGTATAATCCATAAGTGATTGAGGAACTTCACCATTAAAAATACAAAGTGTTTGTGTCCCTAGATAACAGAGCATCAGGGAGACGGGTTTAGTATGAAATACATACAATCAAAATCCCGACAACAATTGGCCGATAGTCAAAATACAGACAAGGTCAAAATACAGGCATTTAAAATGTCGACAGGTCAAAAAGTCAACACAAGTTTTTCTTTTTTTGTGTGTGTGTGTAAGTCGACATAGGTCGACATGGACACCGTATAAGTGTACCGCGTCCCCTCGCATGAATCGCTGTACTCGGCACACTATTATATCCCCCCTCCAGGTCCACTGGGATGGTAAAGTATGAAGTATGAAGTATGAAAAAATCATGAAAAACTCAAATTGACTTTTTGACCTGCTGACATTTTAAATGTTGGTATTTTGACCATCGGTAAACTGACCGCATCCCAGGGAGACACCAGACACTGAGAGTGCAGCCAATCCATTTATTACCATCCAGTGACATCACTGAGAATAAGCCAATCCATTCACAAGGAGCCAGTGACATCACTGAGAATGCAGCCTATCCATTCACTAAGAATCAGTGACATCACTGAGAATCAACCTATCCAGTTACTAGTCCCCAGTGACATCACTGATTATGCAGCCTATTCATTCGCTAGGAACCGGTGACATTACTGAGGTACCACATACACCATGCACCTATGTCAATGGCTCATTGATAAAATAGTAATATCAGTTGCTGTGCGGACTCTAAATATATAGAAATGACAATATATTCCTCATGTGCCTTTCATTTTCTTACTTACACTATCTTATACTCCATACTCCCTTTGATGGCAGCTAACCCCTGGTTTTCTATACCTGTCCTATATTGTCTTGTACTGTAAGTGCTGTTTTCTTGCTTGCTCATTTGATTATGTACCGTGTAATGGGCGCTGCGGATCCCTTGTGGCGCCATATAAATAAAGGATAATAATAATAATAATAATATTATATGTTTCTACGGAGGCATCACAAGGGGGTGCAGGGAGCCAGATGCAGCGCTGTTTTCAGGGCAGGCAAAGTCTCTGGGGGCAGCACAGCATCTACAGAAATGATGGACACTCCCCCAAATAGAAGTAAATGGGGGTGGTGGCCTTCCCGCAAGGCCATGCACCTCCCCATAAGGCTACACACCGGGCTGAAGTTAATGTGACCTTCCTGTGAGCCACGCCCCCTTTGCACAAAGTCATGCCCCCTTTTTGGATGCATGGCTTCAGAGCAGGTGGGGGGGGGGGGGAGCTATTTACAGCACTGGGTATCACCGATCCTGGTGCCCCCACTGTGTATATACACACACACACACACACACACACACACACACACACACACACACACACACTGCTAGTTTTCTTTAAAAAATAGGTTCAGGATATATTACCAAAAAGGGCACTTGTCTCAGCATAAGCAAACAAAGAAGCATCTGGCTTATGCGGAGACAAATACCCTTATTGGTCCTAAGAAAAGGGGGCTCAGACCCCCTTAAACATTGACCATTTTGATGGTTAATATATTTTCCTGTATTAATGCTATTCACAAGCGCAGTGAATCTTTGCATCTATAAAACCACTTTTATAAAATCCTACGAGTGCTACTGTTTATTTTCCAGGGAGCTAAGTGAATATATTTTTGTCCAAGACAGGTTCAGGAACAGCATTATGTCACAGTTAATGAGAGGTTGAGGAACAGCGGTCTTAATTATGTCATATTTAATGAGGAGCAGGATTCCTACAGATATGAAAGTACTATGGACTGTGTAGATTCATGTATACCACAGATACAAAACACTTGCAGTACTTGCAATGAATAAATAAAAAAATAAGAATTTACTTACCGATAATTCTATTTCTCGTAGTCCGTAGTGGATGCTGGGAACTCCGTAAGGACCATGGGGAATAGCGGCTCCGCAGGAGACTGGGCACATCTAAAGAAAGCTTTAGGACTATCTGGTGTGCACTGGCTCCTCCCCCTATGACCCTCCTCCAAGCCTCAGTTAGGATACTGTGCCCGGACGAGCGTACACAATAAGGAAGGATTTTGAATCCCGGGTAAGACTCATACCAGCCACACCAATCACACCGTACAACTTGTGATATGAAACCCAGTTAACAGCATGATAACAGAGGAGCCTCTGAATAGATGGCTCACAACAAGAACCCGATTAGTTAACAATAACTATGTACAAGTATTGCAGACAATCCGCACTTGGGATGGGCGCCCAGCATCCACTACGGACTACGAGAAATAGAATTATCGGTAAGTAAATTCTTATTTTCTCTGACGTCCTAGTGGATGCTGGGAACTCCGTAAGGACCATGGGGATTATACCAAAGCTCCCAAACGGGCGGGAGAGTGCGGATGACTCTGCAGCACCGAATGAGAGAACTCCAGGTCCTCCTCAGCCAGGGTATCAATTCGTAGAATTTTGCAAACGTGTTTGCCCCTGACCAAGTAGCTGCTCGGCAAAGTTGTAAAGCCGAGACCCCTCGGGCAGCCGCCCAAGATGAGCCCACCGTCCTTGTGGAATGGGCTTTTATTGATTTAGGCTGCGGTAATCCTACCGCAAAATGCGCCAGCTGAATAGTGCTACAAAACCAGCGCGCAATAGACTGCCTAGAAGCAGGAGCACCCAGCTTGTTGGGTGCCATCAGGATAAACAGCGAGTCAGTTTTCCTGACTCCAGCCGTCCTGGAAAAATAAAATTTACAGGGCTCTGACTACGTCCAGCAACTTGGAATCCTCCAAGTCCCCAGTAGCCGCAGGCACCACAATAGGTTGGTTCAAGTGAAAACCTGAGACCACCTTCGGGAGAAACTGAGGACGAGTCCTCAACTCTGCCCTATCCATACAGAAAATCAGATAAGGCCTTTTACATGACAAAGCCGCCAATTCTGACACACGCCTGGCCAAGGCCAACAGCATGACCACTTTCCACGCGAGATACTTTAGCTCCATGGTTTTAAGTGGCTCAACCAATGCGACATTAGGAAATCCAACACCACGTTGAGATCCAAAAAGTGCCACAGGAGGCACAAAAGGAGGCTGAATATGTAGTACTCTTTAACCAAAGTCTGAACTTCAGGCAGTGAAGCCAGTTTTTTCTGGAAGAAAATCGACAGAGCCGAAATCTGGACCTTGATGGACCCCAATTTGAGGCCCAAACGTCACCCCTGCTTGCAGGAAGTGCAGGAATCGACATAGTTGAAATTCCTCCGTCGGGGCCTTCATGGCCTCCCACCAAGCAACAAATTTTCGCCAAACGCGGCGATAATGTCTTGCGGTGACATCCTTCCTGGCTATGATCAGGGTAGGGATGACTTCCTTCGGAATACCCTTTTCCTTTAGGATCCGGTGTTCTACCGCCATGCCGTCAAACGCAGCAGCGGTAAGTCTTGGAACCGACAGGGTCCCTGCTGCAGCAGGTCTTGTCTGAGCGGCAGAGGCCAAGGGTCCTCTGCCAGCATCTCTTGAAGTTCCGGGTACCAAGCTCTTCATGGCCAATCCGGAACCCCGAGTATGGTTTTCACTCCTCGCCTTCTTATTATTCTCAGTACCTTGGGTATGAGAGGTAGAGGAGGAGACACATAAACCGACTGGTACACCCACGGTGTCACTAGAGCGTCCCCAGCGATCGCCTGAGGGTCCCTTGACCTGGCGCAATATCTTTTCAACTTCTTGTTGAGGCGGGACGCCATCATGTCCACCCGTGGTCATTCCCAACGGTTTACCCGCATTTGGAAAACTTCTGGATGAAGTCCCCATTCTCCTGGGTGTAGGTCGCCCATCGGAGAATCCTTGTGGCTTCTGCCATCGCCATCCTGCTTCTTGTGCCGCCCTGTCTGTGTACATGGGCGACCGCCGTGATGTCGTCTGATTGGATCAGTACCGGCTGGTTCTGAAGCAGGGGCCTTGCTTGTCTTAGGGCATTGTAAATGTCCCTTAGCTGCAGAATATTTATGTGAAGCGAAATCTCCTTGGAAATTTCTTCCCTGTGTGACTGCACCCCAGCCCCGAAGGCTGGCATCCGTGGTCACCAGGACCCAGTCCTGTATTCCGAATCTGCGGCCCACTAGTAGATGAGCCCTCTGCAGCCACCCCAGCAGCGACACCCTGTTTCTTGCTGACAGGGTTATCCGCTGTTGTATCTGTACATGGGACCCGGACCATTAGTCCCACAGGTCCCACTGGAACGTCCTTGCGTGGAGTCTTCCGAATGGAATTATGCTTCGTACGAAGCTACCATTTTTCCCAGGACTCGTGTGCAGTGATGTACCGACACCTGTCCTGGTTTTAGGATGTCTCTGACTAGAGATGACAACTCCTCGGCTTTTTCCACTGGAAGAAACACTCTTTTCTGGTCTGCGTTCAGAAACATTCCCAGGAACAGAAGACGTGTCGTCGGGACCAGCTGTGACTTTGGAATATTGAGAATCCAGTCGTGCTGTTGTAGCACTTCCCGAGAGAGTGCTACCCCCACTACCAACTGTTCTTTGGACCTCGCCTTTATCAGGAGATCGTCCAAGTACGGGATAATAAAAACTTCCTTCTTGTGAAGGAGTATCATCACTTCGGCCAGTACCTAGGTAAAGACCTTCGGTGCCGTGGACAACTCCAACGGCTGCGTCTGGAACTGATAGTGACAGTCCTGTACCACATATCTGAGGTACTCCTGGTGAGGGCGGGGGAATGGGGACATGCAGGTACGCATCCTTGATGTCCAGGGAGACCCTGTAATCCCCCTCGTCCAGGCTCGTAATAAGCGCCCTGAGCGATTCCATCTTGAACTTGAATCTTCTGATATAAAAGTTCAAGTATTTTAATTTCAAGATGGGTCTCACCGAACCGTTGCGGTACCACAACCACTGTGGAATAGTAACCCCTTCCTTGCTGAAGGAGGGGCACCTTGACAATCACTTGTTGTGATTATAGTGTTGAATATCCACCAACACCGTCTCCCTGGCAGAGGGAGGTGCCGGTAAGGCAGATTTTAGGAAACGGCGGGGGGAAGAACGTCTCGAACTCCAGCCTGTACCCCTGAGATACTACTTGAAGGACCCAGGGATCTATGTGAGAGAGCCCACTGTCCGCTGAAATATCTGAGACGGGCCCCCACCGTACCCGGGTCCGCCTGAGCAGCCCCAGCACCATGCTGTGGCCCTACCGGACGCAGGGAGGACTTCTGCTCTTGGGAACTAGCTGTGTGTTGCAGCTTTTTTCCTCTACCTTTGCCTCTCGGCAGAAAGGATGAGCCTCTAGCCCACTTGTTTTTCTGGGGCCGAAAGTACTGTACTTGATGATACGGTGCTTTCTTTTGTTGTGGGGTAGCCTGTGGCAAAAAAATTAATTTCCCAGCAGTAGCTGTGGAAACGAGGTCTGAAAAACTATCCCCAAACAGTTTTACCCCCTTATAGGGCAACTTCCATGTGCCGATTCGAGTCGGCGTCGCCTGACCATTGCCAAGTCCATAACCCCCGTCTGGCGGCAATGGACCTAGCGCTTATTTTTGATGCCAGCCGGCAAATATCCCTCTGTGCATCACGCATGTATAAGACCACGTCTTTTATATGCTCTATTTTCAGCAAAATATTGTCCCTATCCATAGTTATTTTCCGACAGGGAATCTGACCACGCAGCGGGAGCACTGCCCATCCATGCCGAAGCAACGGCTGGTCGCAATATAATGCCCTAGTGTTTTCTATCAGCAGGTTCCTTCAGGGCGGCCGTACCCGAAGACGGTAGTGCCACCTTTTCTGATAAGCGTGTAAGCGCTGTATCTACCCTATGGGGTGTTTCCCCGCGTGACCTATCCTCTGGCGGGAAAGGGTACGCTGCCAATAACCGTTGTAGAAATTATCAATTTCTTACCGGGGGAAGACCACTCTTCCTCACTCACCTCATTTAATTTCTCAGATGCAGGAAAAAATAAGAATTTACTTACCGATAATTCTATTTCTCGGAGTCCGTAGTGGATGCTGGGGTTCCTGAAAGGACCATGGGGAATAGCGGCTCCGCAGGAGACAGGGCACAAAAAGTAAAGCTTTAGGATCAGGTGGTGTGCACTGGCTCCTCCCCCTATGACCCTCCTCCAAGCCTCAGTTAGGATACTGTGCCCGGACGAGCGTACACAATAAGGAAGGATTTATGAATCCCGGGTAAGACTCATACCAGCCACACCAATCACACTGTACAACCTGTGATCTGAACCCAGTTAACAGTATGATAACAGCGGAGCCTCTGAAAAGATGGCTCACAACAAATAATAACCCAATTTTTGTAACTATGTACAAGTAATGCAGATAATCCGCACTTGGGATGGGCGCCCAGCATCCACTACGGACTCCGAGAAATAGAATTATCGGTAAGTAAATTCTTATTTTCTCTATCGTCCTAGTGGATGCTGGGGTTCCTGAAAGGACCATGGGGATTATACCAAAGCTCCCAAACGGGCGGGAGAGTGCGGATGACTCTGCAGCACCGAATGAGAGAACTCCAGGTCCTCCTTAGCCAGGGTATCAAATTTGTAGGATTTTACAAACGTGTTTGCCCCTGACTAAATAGCCGCTCGGCAAAGTAGTAAAGCCGAGACCCTTCGGGCAGCCGCCCAAGATGAGCCCACCTTCCTTGTGGAATGGGCATTTACATATTTTGGCTGTGGCAGGCCTGCCACAGAATGTGCAAGCTGAATTGTATTACACATCCAACTAGCAAAAGTCTGCTTAGAAGCAAGAGCACCCAGTTTGTTGGGTGCATACAGGATAACAGCAAGTCAGTTTTCCTGACTCCAGCCGTCCTGGAACCTATATTTTCAGGGCCCTGACCACATCTAGCAACTTGGAGTCCTCCAAGTCTCTAGTAGGCGCAAGACACCACAATAAGCTGGTTCAGGTGAAACACTGACACCACCTTAGGGAGAGAACTGGGGACGAGTCCGCAGCTCTGCCCTGTCCGAATGGACAAACAGATATGGGCTTTTTTGAGAAAAAAAAACCACCAATTTGACACTCGCCTGGTCCAGGCCAGGTCCAAGAGCATGTTCACTTTTCATGTGAGATGCTTCAAATCCACAGATTTGACTGGTTTTAAACCAATGTGTTTTGAGGAATCCCAGAACTACGTTGAGATCCCACAGTGCCACTGGAGGCACAAAAGGGGGTTGTATATGCAATACTCCCTTGACAAACTTCTGGACTTCAGGAACTGAAGCCAATTCTTTCTGGAAGAAAAATCGACAGGGCCGAAATTTGAACCTTAATGGACCCCAATTTGAGGCCCATAGACACTCCTGTTTGCAGGAAATGCAGGAATCGACCGAGTTGAAATTTCTTCGTGGGGCCTTCCTGGCCTCACACCACGCAACATATTTTCGCCACATGTGGTGATAATGTTGTGCGGTCACCTCTTTTCTGGCTTTGACCAGGGTAGGAATGACCTCTTCCTGAATGCCTTTTCCCTTAGGATCCGGCGTTCCACCGCCATGCCGTCAAACGCAGCTGCGGTAAGTCTTGGAACAGACATGGTACTTGCTGAAACAAGTCCCTTCTTAGCGGCAGAGGCCATAAGTCCTCTGTGAGCATCTCTTGAAGTTCCGGGTACCAAGTCCTTCTTGGCCAATCCGGAGCCATGAGTATAGTTCTTACTCCTCTACGTCTTATAATTCTCAGTACCTTAGGTATGAAAAGCAGAGGATGGAACACATACACCGACTGGTACACCCACGGTGTTACCAGAACGTCCACAGCTATTGCCTGAGGGTCTCTTAACCTGGCGCAATACCTGTCCCGTTTTTTGTTCAGACGGGACGCCATCATGTCCACCTTTGGTAATTCCCAACGGTTTACAATCATGTGGAAAACTTCCCCATGAAGTTCCCACTCTGCCGGGTGGAGGTCGTGCCTACTGAGGAAGTCTGCTTCCCAGTTTCCATTCCCGGAATGAAACACTGCTGACAGTGCTATCACATGATTTTCCGCCCAGCGAAAAGTCCTTGCAGTTTTTGCCACTGCCCTCCTGCTTCTTGTGCCGCCCTGTCTATTTACGTGGGCGACTGCCGTGATGTTTTATCCCACTGGATCAATACCGGCTGACCTTGAAGCAGAGGTCTTGCTAAGCTTAGAGCATTATAAATTTACCCTTAGCTATATTTATGTGGAGAAAAGTCTCCAGACTTGATCACACTCCCTGGAAATTTTTTCCTTGTGTGACTGCTCCCCAGCCTCTCGGGCTGGCCTCCGTGGTCACCAACATCCAAAACTGAATGCCGAATCTGCGGCCCTCTAGAAGATGAGCACTCTGTAACCACCACAGGAGAGACACCCTTGTCCTTGGATATAGGGTTATCCGCTGATGCATCTGAAGATGCGATCCGGACCATTTGTCCAGCAGATCCCACTGAAAAGTTCTTGCATGAAATCTGCCGACTGGAATTGCTTCGAAGGAAGTCACCATTTTTTTACCATGGCCCTTGTGCAATGATGCACTGATTTTAGGAGGTTCCTGACTAGCTCGGATAACTCCCTGGCTTTCTCTTCCGGGAGAAACACCTTTTTCTGGACTGTGTCCAGAATCATCCCTAAGCACAGGAGACTTGTTGTCGGGATCAGCTGCGATTTTGGAATATTTAGAATCCACCCCTGCTGTTGTAACAGTATCCGAGATAGTGCTACTCCGACCTCCAACTGTTCCCTGGACTTTGCCCTTATCAGGAGATCGTCCAAGTAAGGGATAATTAAGACGCCTTTTCTTCGAAGAAGAACCATCATTTCGGCCATTACCTTGGTAAAGACCCGGGGTGCCGTGGACAATTCAAACGGCAGCGTCTGAAACTGATAGTGACAGTTCTGTACCACGAACCTGAGGTACCCTTAGTGATAAGGGCAAATTTGGGACATGGAGGTAAGCATCCCTGATGTCTCGGGACACCATATAGTCCCCTTCTTCCCGGTTCGTTATCACTGCTCTGAGTGACTCCATCTTGATTTGAACCTTTGTAAGTGTTCAAATTTTTTTAGATTTAGAATAGGTCTCACCTAGCCTTCTGGCTTCAGTACCACAATATAGTGTGGAATAATACCCCTTTTCTTGTTGTAGGAGGGGTAATTTAATTATCATCTGCTGGGAATACAGCTCGTGAATTGTTTCCCATACTGCCTCCTTGTCGGAGGGAGACCTTGGTAAAGCAGACTTCAGGAGCCTGCGCAGGGGAAACGTCTCGACATTCCAATCTGTACCCCTGGGATACTACTTGTAGGATCCAGGGGTCCTGTACGGTCTCAGCGTCATGCTGAGATCTTGTCAGAAGCGGTGGAACGCTTCTGTTCCTGGGAATGGGCTGCCTGCTGCAGTCTTCTTCCCTTTCCTCTATCCCTGGGCAGATATGACTCTTATAGGGACGAAAGGACTGAAGCTGAAAAGACGGTGTCTTTTTCTGCAGAGATGTGACTTAGGGTAAAAACGGTGGATTTTCCAGCAGTTGCCGTGGCCACCAGGTCCGATGGACCGACCCCAAATAACTCCTCTTCCTTTATACGGCAATACACCTTTGTGCCGTTTGGAATCTGCATCACCTGACCACTGTCGTGTCCATAAACATCTTCTGGCAGATATGGACATCGCACTTACTCTTGATGCCAGAGTGCAAATATCCCTCTGTGCATCTCGCATATATAGAAATGCATCCTTTAAATGCTCTATAGTCAATAAAATACTGTCCCTGTCAAGGGTATCAATATTTTTAGTCAGGGAATCCGACCAAGCCACCCCAGCTCTGCACATCCAGGCTGAGGCGATCGCTGGTCGCAGTATAACACCAGTATGTGTGTATATACTTTTTATGATATTTTCCAGCCTCCTGTCAGCTGGCTCCTTGAGGACGGCCCTATCTATAGACGGTACCGCCACTTGTTCTGATAAGCGTGTGAGCGCCTTATCCACCCTAAGGGGCGTTTCCCAACGCGCCCTAACTTCTGGCGGGAAAGGGTATACCGCCCATATTTTCTATCGGGGGGAACCCACGCATCATCACACACTTCATTTAATTTATCTGATTCAGGAAAAACTACGGTAGTTTTTTCACATCCCACATAATACCCTCTTTTGTGGTACTTGTAGTATCAGAAATATGTAACACCTCCTTCATTGCCCTTAACGTGTGGCCCTAATAAGGAATACGTTTGTTTATTCACCGTCGACACTGGATTCAGTGTCCCTGTCTGTGTCTGTGTCGACCGACTAAAGTAAACGGGCGTTTTAAAACCCCTGACGGTGTTTTTGAGACGTCTGGACCGGTACTAATTGTTTGTCGGCCGTCTCATGTCGTCAACCGACCTTGGCGCGTGTTGACATTATCACGTAATTCCCTAAATAAGCCATCCATTCCGGTGTCGACTCCCTAGAGAGTGACATCACCATTACAGGCAATTGCTCCGCCTCCTCACCAACATCGTCCTCATACATGTCGACACACACGTACCGACACACAGCACACACACAGGGAATGCTCTGATAGAGGACAGGACCTACTAGCCCTTTGGAGAGACAGAGGGAGAGTTTGCCAGCACACACCAAAAACGCTATAATTATATAGGGACAACCTTATATAAGTGTTTTCCCTTATAGCATCTTTTTTATATATTTCTAACGCCAAATTAGTGCCCCCCCTCTCTGTTTTAACCCTGTTTCTGTAGTGCAGTGCAGGGGAGAGCCTGGGAGCCTTCCCTCCAGCCTTTCTGTGAGGGAAAATGGCGCTGTGTGCTGAGGAGATAGGCCCCGCCCCTTTTTCGGCGGCCTCGTCTCCCGCTCTTAACGGATTCTGGCAGGGGTTAAATATCTCCATATAGCCCCCGGAGGCTATATGTGAGGTATTTTTAGCCAAAAATAGGTTTTCATTGCCTCCCAGGGCGCCCCCCCTCCCAGCGCCCTGCACCCTCAGTGACTGCCGTGTGAAGTGTGCTGAGAGGAAATGGCGCACAGCTGCAGTGCTGTGCGCTACCTTAAGAAGACTGAGGAGTCTTCATGCCGCCGATTCTGGACCTTCTTCTTGTTTCAGCATCTGCAAGGGGGCCGGCGGCGAGGCTCCGGTGACCATCCAGGCTGTACCTGTGATCGTCCCTCTGGAGCTAATGTCCAGTAGCCAAAGAAGCCAATCCATCCTGCACGCAGGTGAGTTCACTTCTTCTCCCCTAAGTCCCTCGTTGCAGTGATCCTGTTGCCAGCAGGACTCACTGTAAAATAAAAAACCTAAGCTAAACTTTTCTAAGCAGCTCTTTAGGAGAGCCACCTAGATTGCACCCTTCTCGGCCGGGCACAAAAATCTAACTGAGGCTTGGAGGAGGGTCATAGGGGGAGGAGCCAGTGCACACCACCTGATCCTAAAGCTTTACTTTTTGTGCCCTGTCTCCTGCGGAGCCGCTATTCCCCATGGTCCTTTCAGGAACCCCAGCATCCACTAGGACGATAGAGAAACTACTAATAGTTTTCTCTCACCAAACACAATACCCTTTTATGTGGTACCTGGGGTATAATCATAAATGTGTAATACATTTTTCATTGTCTCAATCCTGTAACGGGTGGACCTATTTGGAGGGTACACCAGTCTCATCGATGTCGACACTGGAGTCAGTATCCGTGTCGACATCTGTGTCTGTTATCTGAGGTAGCGGGCGATTTTAGAGCCCCCCATGACATTTGAGACGCTGGAACAGGCACAAGCTGAGTAGCCGGCTGTTCCGTGTCGTCGGCCTTTTATGTAAGGAGTTGACACTTTCACGTAATCCTTCCATAAGTTCACCACACCGGTGTCGACCCCGCAGGGGGTGACAACATATTTACAGGCATTCGCTCCGCCTCCACCTCATTATCCTCCACATACCTGTCGACACAGCCGTACCGACACACAGCACACACACAGGGAATGCTCTGATAGAGGACAGGACCCCACAAAGCCCTTTGGGGAGACAGAGGGAGAGTATGCCAGCACACACCAGGGCGCTATATATCACAGGGATAGCACCTATAAAAAAGTGTTTTCCCTTATAGCTGCCTATATGTTGTATACTGCGCGTAAATTGTGCCCCCCCCCCCCCTCTCTTTTTAACCCTTTCTGTAGTGTATAAACTGCAGGGGAGAGCCAGGGAGCTTCCCTCCAACGGAGCTGTGAGGGAAAAATGGCGCCAGTGTGCTGAGGAGATAGGCTCCGCCCCTTTTTCGCGGACTTTTCTCCCGCATTTTTATGGAATCTGGCAGGGGTTAATATACATCCATATAGCCCTGGGGGTTATATGTGATGTATTTTTGCCAGCCAAGGTGTTTATATTGCTGCTCAGGGCGCCCCCCCCCAGCGCCCTGCACCCTCAGTGACCGGAGTGTGTGGTGTGCATGAGGAGCAATGGCGCACAGCTTCAGTGCTGTGCGCTACCTTGGTGAAGACTGATGTCTTCTGCCGCCGATTTTCCGGACCTCTTCTTGCTTCTGGCTCTGTAAGGGGGCCGGCGGCGCGGCTCTGGGACCGGACTCCGAGGCTTGGCCTGTGTTCGGTCCCTCTGGAGCTAATGGTGTCCAGTAGCCTAAGAAGCCCAAGCTGGCTGCAAGCAGACAGGTTCGCTTCTTCTCCCCTTAGTCCCTCGATGCAGTGAGCCTGTTGCCAGCAGGTCTCACTGAAAATAAAAAACCTAAAACTAACTTTTTCTAAGAAGCTCAGGAGAGCTCCTAGATTGCACCCTGCTCGGTCGGGCACAAAAATCTAACTGAGGCTTGGAGGAGGGTGATAGGGGGAGGAGCCAGTGCACACCAGATAGTCCTAAAGCTTTCTTTAGATGTGCCCAGTCTCCTGCGGAGCCGCTATTCCCCATGGTCCTTACGGAGTTCCCAGCATCCACTAGGACGTCAGAGAAATATTATTATATAGACACGTCGGGACGAATTCAATTGCCGGCGAAGCCCGACTCGCCTTCTTCACCCGGCCAATTCGCACCCCTGTTTGCATAAAAGGGCTCGCACCCTACGGGCAGCGAGCACTTTTGCGCGAGATCCCCGCCACCGTAAAGCCGACACATAATGAAATCCCCCCAGCTTGATGAAGAAGAGGATGAACAGAAAACTTTGCTGAATGCTGCCCGTGTCCTCCTCAGCCATTTCTACAGTAAAGCAAACCGTTCATCTTATCTCTCCACCAATCTGCAGATTCTTCTAAAAACAAAAGTGATGACAGGGAGTGTAAGACCAGGCACATTGGGCTTCCACGTGTATCATGATCCAGGCCTTTCCCTATCGCACAAATATACACACAGCAATACCGGAACCTGCCGCAAGATAACGTCTATCTATCCACACCACACCACCGCCCCATCTGGGGGTCAACCGAGGAACAAGGGAGGATTCCAAACTATAGGTGACAGTAGTTCGAAGTCCGATAACTACAAAAGCTACATAAACTTTACAGTATTAGAACTCCAGCCAAAGGTTGTCTGCCATCGGGATTTTTTTTTTTTAATACAAATAGTTTCCCCAAAAACAAAGATAGCAGTGACTACTAATTTTTAATGAACTCAAAATGGAAGGAAAGCAGGTTCAGAAGGTGGGAATAAGTACAAAACCACTTCTGCAGTTCATGCTTTACAGATTACGTCGTGATAGGCAAAATATGGCATCTATCCATAAAAAGGTGGGGCATAATATGCCCAGACCACACCCACTTTCTGTCAAAGCCACCCCATCTTCAAGGGGGCAGCAATTTGACTATTGAAGCCCACTCTCATATAGGGGCAGATGTACTATGCTTTGGAGAGTGATAAAGTGGAGAGCAATAAAATAACCAATCAGCTGGTAACTGTCAGTTTTTAAACGTAGCCTGTAACATGGCAGTTAGGAGCTGATAGAATACCAGTCACTCTCTCTCTCCAAGGTGTAGTGCATCCTCACATAGGAGCCAATTTCTTAAAGGGCAAAAAATCCCTATTGCATTATAAAGTACCAGCCAATCAGCTCCTAACTGCCATGTCACAGGCCCTGTTTGCAAAATGACAGTTAGGAGCTGGTTGGCTGGTAGTTTCTCTCTCTCCACTTTTCAAGACTTATGGTGGGTAGACACTAGGCGATATCACTAATGATAATGCACAGTGACGTCATGCCGCAGCCGGCCGGCGCATGCAGCTTTGGACGATGAGTCCAAATTGAGCTGCATGCACGGCCAAGAGCGAGGGTCATTAACGACCCGCGGGGCTGCGCATCGCTCGTCGTCGGCACCATACACACTGGGCGACATGGTAAACTATATCGCTCAGGAGGGGGAAAATGAGCGATATAGGGGCTAATTCAGGTTGGATCACAAATCGCGATCCAACCATAATTTTTTACGATGGCCCCGCAGGCGCATGCGCATCGCCTGTCCTGCGCATGCGCCCTGCATTTTCTGCAGGGGGGAGGTCGCAGAAGAAGTTTTGCCTCTACCGCGGTCGCAGGGCGAGGGGAGGGGCGGGGCGGCAATGCTCTATTTCCAGGGAGGAGACGGAGTGTTGCGGGGGCGGGGCGAACGGTGAGCGGAGTGGTGCGAACAGGGGCGTGATCGCGGCGGCTGTGTTTCATCACACGCAGCCGCCGCGATGGGTAAGATAGCGCCGGGACCATCCTTAGAAGCTATCCTTAGGTTCTGCTGACAAGCAGAAATTGCAAAGCGATCGCAATTTCTCCTTGTTGAAGGGGGGTGGGGCGTCTGTCAGTATGCTGGGCGACCAAAAGGATAGCAAATTTTGCTAATTAGCAGAATTTGCAATCCTTGCTGAATTAGCCCCATAGGGGGTCATTCCGAGTTGTTCGCTCGCAAGCTGCTTTTAGCAGCTTTGCACACGCTAAGCCGCCGCCTACTGGGAGTGAATCTTAGCATATTAAAATTGCGAACGAAAGATTAGCAGAATTGCGAATAGACCCTTCTTAGCAGTTTCTGAGTAGCTCCAGACTTACTCGGCATCTGCGATCAGTTCAGTGCTTGTCGTTCCTGGTTTGACGTCACAAACACACCCAGCGTTCGCCCAGACACTCCCCCGTTTCTCCAGCCACTCCCGCGTTTTTCCCGGAAACGGTAGCGTTTTTTCGCACACTCCCATAAAACGGCCAGTTTCCACCCAGAAACACCCACTTCCTGTCAATCACATTACGATCACCAGAACAAAGAAAAAACCTCGTAATGCCGTGAGTAAAATTCCTAACTGCATAGCAAATTTACTTGGCGCAGTCGCACTGCGGACATTGCGCATGCGCATTAGCGACTATTCGCTCCGTTGCGACCAAAAAATAACGAGCGAACAACTCGGAATGACCCCCATAGTTCACTATATTGCTAAGTGTGTACCCACCTTTAGTTCATCTGGCCCTAAGGTTTTCTGGGTTTGGTATGCTTAGTCGACACTGATGCCTCAGTGTCGACAGTCAAAATTTCAGCAGTGTAATGTGTACTGGAGAATGCAAACATGGCATTATGCTAAAGTGTTGTGTCTAAAGTTATAATGCCAACACAGTTAAGCACTTTAAATAAAATTAATATCACGTCAGCATTCCACGGTCGACACTACACTGACAACAAACATCAGTGTCTGTCTACTATTTAACTACCTCACTGGTTTAAAAAAAAAAAAAAAAAAAAAAAAAATTATATATATATATATATATATATATATATATATATATATATATATATATATATATATATATATATATATATATATATATATATACATATATACACACACATACACACACATATACACACATTATTATTTTTTATTACTTTATCTGTTTGTTTTTTTTTACATTTTCATGATGCACACGCATACATGCAGAGAGGCGCAGTGATGCGGTAGGTTTACCAATACTTGCCAACTTTCGGGCTGCCCTCCCCAGGTTGGCAAGGTGGCATGGCGGTACGGATACACGATAACATGATTCAGCGCAAATTCGGTCATCAGCCGCCTGGGCCCTCCAGGAGACTTGCCCACTGTGCTAAGTGTCCAGGAGAGCCAATTGAGATTCAGGAGCCTCGTAGGCATTCTGGGAGAGTAAAGGAGCCCATACACTTATGCGACTTCTCCGAGAGAGAAGTCGCATAAGATTTCCCTTGAACCGCCCGATGTATCGTATGCAATCCCAGCCATGCCGGCGGGATCCGATACATCTATAGTGCAGTACTTCCATCTTGGGACTCCGATCCTATGCTCACTGGACCACTCATCGGATCAGATCGGAAGTAAAGCACATGCAATTTGCCCGTTTTAATCCGTTGTATCGTTCCGAAATGTCGGACTCGGATGAAATCAGGCAAAATCGCACTAGTGTATGGGCACCTTAAGCAAGAAGGAGTCTTTACTGCTGGGGCGGCAAAATATAGCTCAGAATATGGCCTGGAGTAATTATTTGATCAAATACAATAATCAGGGATTTTTCCGATTACTACAGTAAGAGGAATCGGCCATATTGCCACAGGCAGGCAGGCAGCTACTGTTAGGCTAGGCTAGTGCTCCTTGGTCTTCTGGCCAGCATACATGCCCTTAAGCTGTCTGCACCTAGTGTCTGATTACAGTGATCACATTATTTCCGCCTGTGTAGCCAGTTGTCCCTCTGATTTACATCAACCAGCATTGTTTGCTTTCTCAACTTTCCACGTCCGCCCATAAACCCTTTAACCCTTGCCACAGTAAATTGTACATGTTTTCAGTACTTCTGGTTCACCCCATTCTAAAGTGGATCAGCCACTCTCATAATTGTCCCCTCTCCTTGCATTCATATGGAACTCCCCCTCCTGCAGGTCCCCCCTTAGACTGAGCTATTATAGAGTTAACCCACACGCTGCGTTCACCCTCAGATACTCATAGTGGGGGTGCTCAATTTAGCCATTGAGTTAACACCGCCAGTGGCGCACCCAGGGGGGGGGGGGTTCCGAGCACCCAGAAACCCCCCTCCACTAATAAAAAAAAAAAACTTTTTTTTTTTTATTTTATTTTTTTAGCTGCATGAGTATTATTAATGGCTGTCTAGCGTCCTCTGCAGCCTGCTGTCTTCCTGGTGGCACTTGTAAGTGTTTAATAAAAGTTTACTTTATTTTAATTATAGTACATGTATATCCATGTCCCATACATGTATACACATGTATATACATACATATAAACACACACACACATGATATATATACATGTGTATATATACGTGTACTGTGTGTATATATATATACATATATATATGCATGTTTAATATTATATATATATATATATATATATATATATATATATTATATATATATACACACATATATATACATACATGTTTAATATTTATATATATATATATATATATATATACACACACACACACACACACACACACACACACACACACACACGGGATATATATATATATATATATATATATATATATATACACATACATACACACTAGGTGATTCATCGCGCCCTGCGGGCGCTCTTCACACCGTCGTTAGGGGCTATGCCCCGTTAACCTCTGCACGCCTTAGAACATACGCAGGACGGTAGATAACAGAATCAGAAACGCAGGGCAGTATAGAGGGCATACAGAAATGGTGTCCGGTTGAGATAAGATAGAGAGGCGTAGGGGGGAGGGAGAAAGGGAATGTACAGAAACGCTGTGCGATTGGTAAAGGATAGGGAGAGTCAGGGTGGTAGGGAGAGGATAAAGAGAGGCAAGGGGTTAGACAGAAAATAGCGTTGCAAGAGGCTACGACCCGTTATCCCCTGCACGGGGCTTCAGCTGTGCTATAAAATTGTTTTTAGATGGAGTATTACCTGATTTTTTTTTATGGCAGTGGGTAAATATTGTAAGGGGGGAGGGCGTGCGATTGTCAAAGGGGCGTAGGCCTTTGTGAGGGCGTGCAGAGTGGCCGCAGGGCACAATGAATAACATAGTGTAGTATATACTGCTAGTGTCTGCATTATGAAGTACCAGATGAGTAACAGCAATGCACTGTAGATAAGATACCAAAGTGCTGTGGCCACAGGTAGCAGAGCCGCTTATACACACACACAATACCCACAGGTAGCAGAGCCGCTTATACACACAGTGCCCACAGGTAGCAGAGCCGCTTATACACACAATGGCCACAGGTAGCAGAGCCGCTTATACACACAATACCCACAGGTAGCAGAGCCGCTTATACACACATTACCCACAGGTAGCAGAGCCGCTTATACACACAATACCCACAGGTAGCAGAGCCGCTTATACACACACAATACCCACAGGTAGCAGAGCCGCTTATACACACAATGGCCACAGGTAGCAGAGCCGCTTATACACACTATACCCACAGGTAGCAGAACCGCTTATACACACAATACCCACAGGTAGCAGAACCGCTTATACACACAATACCCACAGGGGGCAGAGGCGCTTATACACACAGTGCCCACAGGTAGCAGAGCCCGCTTATACACACAATACCCCCAGGTAGCAGAGGCGCTTATACACACAGTGCCCACAGGTAGCAGAGGCGCTTATACACACAATACCCACAGGTAGCAGAGCCGCTTATACCACACAGTGGCCCACAGGTAGCAGAGGGGCTTATACACACAATGGGCACAGGTAGCAGAGCCACATGTACACACATTACCCACAGGTAGCAGAAACCGCTTATACACACAATACCCACAGGGGGCAGAGACGCTTATACACACAGTGCCCACAGGTAGCAGAGGCGGCCTTATACACACACAGTGCCCACAGGTAGCAGAGCCGCTTATACACACAATACCCCCAGGTAGCAGAGGCGCTTATACACAGTGCCCACAGGTAGCAGAGGTGCTTATACACACAATGGGCACAGGTAGCAGAGCCACGTGTACACACAATACCCACAGGTAGCAGAGCGGCGTATACACACAAATACCCACAGGTAGCAAAGCCGCTTATACACACAGTGCCCACAGGTAGCAGAGCCGCTTATACACAATGGGCACAGGTAGCAGTGTTGCTTTATACACATAATGGCCACAGTATTAGTGTTTCTAATAATCCAATGTCCATTGGTAGCAACTATACTCACAAAAGTTTGGGGGGGTTTGGAAAGGGGGGTGGTTCAGTGAGGTTCCTATCCGTGTGGCTGATCAGCCCGATTCAGGGAATAACTTGTAGCGGCTGTGGATGGTGTCCGAGGTGCTACGTGTGGTGGAGGGGTGGGTGTGGGAGGGGGTCCAGAGGTGTTGTGGGTGGCGGAGGGGTGGGTGCAGGGGCACGGATGGCGGAAAGGTGCAGAGGTGCAGTGGGTGGGGGAGGGGTAGGTGTAGAGGGGGGCGCGGATGGGAGTGTAGTTGCTGTTGGTGGGGGAGGGTGGGTGCGGGGGACTGTGGATGAAGGAGGGGGTATGGAGGTGATGTGTGTGTGGGAGGGGCGATGTAGGGGTGTGCGTTTGGAGGTGCAGGGGGGGTGAGCTTAGGTGATGGGTTTCAGAAGTGCTGTGGGTGGGGGAGGTGTGGGATGTAGATGTTGTGGATGGGGGAGGGGTGGATGCGGGGGAGGCTGTGGATGGGGGAGGGAGTCCGGAAGTGGTTTCGGGTGGTGGTACAGAAGGTGTTGCAGGTGGGGGAGGGGCAGGTGTGGGAGGTTCGCAAGATGTGGAGGGTGTCTGTAGATAATGCGGGTGGGGAGGTGCTGTGGTTGTGGGAGTGTTGCGGGTGGGTAGGTGGATCTGGATGGGGTAGGTGATGTGGATGTGCGGTAGCCAGGGAGGGGCGGGTGCGGGTATGGCACAGATGGGGGAGGGGGTCCGTGGGCGCTGTGGATGAGTGAGGGGTGGGTGCGGGGTTACGGCAGTTGTGGTGGGCCTAGTGTGCTGCTGCGGTGGGTGGGGGAGGGTGCCGATGCAGGGATACCGGCGGTTGGGTAGGGCGGTTGGTGCAGCTTGCGGCGGTGAGGGGAGGGGGCAGGGGAGGGGGTGCGGCGGTGGGGAAGGGGCGGGGTGTGGGGATGCTGCGGTTGGGGTGCCAGGGGTGGGGGTGGCGTGAGGGGGTGTGGATGGGGTCTGTAGATTATGCTGGTGGTGGAGGGACAGGTGCAGGAGGCTGTGGATGAAGGAGGGGGTCTGGCGGGTGCTGTGTGTGGGGAGGGGCGATGTAGGGGGAGGTGGGGTTGCAGAGGGGGAGGTTTGGGTGATGGTTTGTAGAAGTGCTGGGGGTGGGGGAGGTGTCTATAGATGATGGGGGTGGGGGAGGGGCCGGAGGTGCTGTGGGTGGGGGAGTGGTGGCTGTGGGGGTGTGGTGGGGGTCCGGATGCGCCGCGGGCAGGGGAGAGGCGGGTGCGGAGATGGGGCGGATGGGGGGAGGGGATCAGAGGGCGCTGTTGGTGGGTGAGGGGCTGGTGCGGGGTTAACGGCAGTTGGGGGAGGGCCGGCTGTGGTGGTGTTGCGGGTGGGTGGAGGGGCAGGTGCGTGGGTGTTGGGGGGGGGGGGAGGGGCGGGTGCAAGGGGGTGCTGTGGGTGGGGGCCATTTGGCGGGGTGGTGCGGTTGGGTGGGAGGTGGATGTGAGGGTGCCACGGTTGCGGGGGGGGGGCGGGGTGGTGCTGCAGGAAGGGGAGGGGTGGGGGTGGCAGAAGCAGGGGTCCTGTGCGTAGGGGGAGGGGCGGGGTGCCATGGGTGGAGGGTTGGGAGCACAGGTGATATGGGTGTGGGAGGGGTTGTGGGAGAAGCTGGTGTGGGAGTGCCGTGGGTGGAGGAGGGGGGGCTGCGGGTGGGAGTGTGGTGCCATGGGTGTGGGGGACAGGTGCGGGGGGCAGGGATGGTGCAGTAGTGCTACGGTTGGGGTGTGGGAGACGGCTGCGGGTTTTTTTTCGAGGGTTTGGCACGGGTGGGGGAGGGGGTGCGGGAGCAGGGGTGTTGCGGATGGGGGAGGGGCAGGTGCAGGAGGGGCAGATGCGGTGGTGGTGGCGGGTGGGGTGGAGCAGGGGAGAGGTGGGTTATGGGGGTGGAGTGGGGGAGGGGCGGGGGCGCCGCGGGTGGGGGAGGGGGCAGTTTTGCCCGGGGGGGTGCGTTTGGGGGTGGGTGTGAGGGTGCTATGGTTGCAGGGGCAGGTAGGGGGGGTGCTGCATGTAGGGGAGGGGGTGGGGGTGCGGGAGCAGGGTGCTGTGCGTAGTGGAGGGGCGGGGTGCCATGGGTGGGGAGTTGGAGCAGGGGTGATGTGGGTTTGGAGGGTTGGGGGGCTGTGGGAGAAGCTGGTGTGGGAGTGCCGTGGGTGGGGGGAGGGGGGGGGTTCTGGGCGTGGTGCCATGGTTGGGGGACAGGTGTGGGAGGGCAGTGGCGGGTGCAGTGGTGGTGCGGATGGGGGATGGAAGGCGGCAGCGGGGGTTCCGAGGGTTGGGGGGGGTGGCATGGGTGGGGGAGGGGTGTGCAGGAGCAGGGGTGTTGCGGATATGGGAGGGGTGGGTGCAGGAGGGGCAGATGTGGTGGTGGTGCTGGTGGAGTGGAGGATTGCAGGGGTGTATCG